>NW_027499539.1:0-86090 GCF_021521415.1 Bidens hawaiensis | reverse complement strand
TTTAGCAACGCGGTTCCATTGCTGGTTTGGGATGATCCGTCTTCTCAAAATTTGAATTAATCTACAAATCTTAAAAATGTGTAGAAGCAAGCTTCTCACAAATATTATACCTTAGCTCTTTTAAGAATTTTGCAAATTTCTTTTGTTCAATTAAAAATAATAATAAAAAAAATAAATTACCAAGCCAAATATTTAGTTTCATATTGAGTTTTGTTAAACAAGTACACATATTAAAAGACCTAACTCACTTTCGTAGGAATCACAATTGCATTTAGCATATGCAACAAGCCCTTTAAATCCCCCGGTAGCCCGGGTGGACAAGTATGGTCTCGTGAGGGTTTATAGTAAACTACACCCACAAAGTTTTAAATACAACATAATATACACGTACCTGAATACAAGGCCAGGTTGCCTCCCGGTTAGCACTAAACTTTTGTAAAGGTCTTCAGCCAGACCATACCTGATGTATCGTTCATTGTGATCTCGTGGGGTGCTTGCCTCTTTCCGCTCCTAAACTTATTCCTTTGTCGTTATTAGTTTTTTCCCAGTCCAGATCATAAAATTTACAAGTTTCTCTGTAATAATCATACTCCAACAATTTCTTGGCCTTTTTTCTTCTTCTCCTTCTAGATTACTTCTTTACTTTCTCTTCCTTTAACTTGTCAATCATAAAACATTCTTTCTTTTCTGTTTGATTCTCCTTCTTAGGAGATCCACACTTGTTAGTTTTATGATTAGATAAATTATAAAACACCTTTAAACTCATTTTCCTTTCCCCAAACTTCATTCTAATCGTTCCCTCAGCACAATTAATAATAGCCTTTGTTGTAGCTAAGAACGGTCTACCTAGAATAACAGTCGGTTTTGTATTTTTCACACAATCAAGCACGAGGAAATCCACAGGATAATAGAATTCACCAACTTTTACAATCACATCCTTTACAATCCCCCTAGGACATATAAGAGTTTGATCAGCCAACACCACTGTGGTTTTAACTTTTTGTAGTGGCCCAAACTCATACCTATCATACATACTCCCGGTAAAATACTCACACAAGCTCCAAGATCCAACAAAGCACCGTCTAATTTAATATCACCTATTTGTATTGAAATAATAGGTGTTCCTGGATTTTGAAGTTTCAGGGGAGGGGTACCCATCAAAACAACGTTCACACTAGCAGTTAAATCAAGTTGTTTTGGAAACTTATGAAGTCGTTTTGGGTACTTAATTTGTTCAAGCAATGGTTTATTTATTTTCACTTTTTCAAAACTCTCCCACCTTTCGCCCTTAGGTGGTTCATGTTTATTTAAATTTTTGGGTGAGATTAAAGCTAAGGGAAATGGAACTTTAACATTCAAATTACTAATTTTAGAAAACATGTTATTCGGATTATTTTCAAACTTTGTAAAACTTTTAGCTTCCTTATCATGTTCACTCCCACCCTTAGATTCAATTATATCATTCACCCCACCCTTAACACATTGAGGTGAATGAGTTTCAACAATAGAAATTTCAGAAAGAGGACAAGTACTTACCTCATTTATTTGGACACTCGTGTTAGAGGATTTGTGAGCTAGACATATCTGAGTATCACTACAAAGCTTACCTTGATCTCTTCTGATGATTGCCACTTCTTTCGTTAGTTGCCCTACCTGTTGTGACAATTCCTTGATTTCCTTATCTCTGATCTCGTTGCCTTTCTGAATATCCATCATTAAATCAATAATTGTATCCAATTTTTCATTGCTAGAGTTATCATCCGACCCATGCTGACCCGCTTTCCTATTCCCTTGATTCTGCAAGTTGATTTGATGGTTACTTTGACCACCTTCATAGCAATTCTGAATTGGTGCCTCAAAAGATCTTGAATTATGATGTGGTGGCACGAACAATGAGGCATTCATTGGTACTATAGGCACAAAATGACTGGAAACTCCTCTAACAGGGGCTCTCTGATTCGCCCTAAGCACTCATCCACATATTCATCCTAACCCTGTTATCCTCCATAATCATTCTTCTGAACACCATTATACCTTTGTCGGCCCAACTTGACCTGATTCTGACCTCTTTGATTAAATTGTTGAAATGAAGGCACACACTCATTAAACTCTTCATACCTGAACTGATCAGAATACCCATCTTCATTAAAATATCCATCCCAGTTCCCATATCTCCTATTTACTCTACCTGTTCTCCCCTTAGCACTACCAAACGACCCCTCCTCTTCATTTACACTATATCTGGCATGTCGGTTTTGAGGGATCATTTGTTGTGGTTTCGGGAGGTTGTGTTATGAAAGTTCAAAATCGTCAGACTCATCATATTCAGGTTGGTTTTGGGTTTGAAGATGTGGTAGGTCAAAGTCTCAAAGTTCTTGTTGTGGGTGAATGGTGGGTCTAATGGGCTACCCGGTGGACTTAGAAAATTGTGATAACTCATAACCGAACTACACATATGTTGCTGACACTATAATAAGTTCCTACACAAGCAAAGACAAGCAATACCAAGCGTAATACAGAACTTAAACAAAAAGAAATAAAAAGAAAAATATTTTTTTGATTTTTTTAATATATATTTTTTGATTTTTTTTAAAATTTTTATCAAACAAGCATTGCAACACTAAGCGCACTAGCTTCCCGGCAAAGGCGCTATTTTGATGATCGTCGTTTTAGTTTTGCAAAAACTTAATTAAACTATATAGATAGAGTAAGTAGAGTATCGTATCCACGAGGAGCATGTGGTTAGTAGTACAAAGTTTGTTTGATTTTAATCTAAATTTAACTACCTAATGTGGACAAACGATGTCAAGCAGAATTTTAAAGATTGATTTTAAAAACAATTTTTAAGGAAAATATAACCGCCTCCGGATTTCATGTTCTAGGTTTCGCACAAAACTCGTTCGATTAGTTGGACACCACATAGACACAATGCTGGAAAGTTGGATAATTTAGGTGGTAATCAAAAACAAGTCTTTGTCAAAAGATCTTTTATATTTCAATTAACCTATTTACTAGTGTGAATCAACCTACTCTATGTCACCCAACATGCTATTAGGTTTTTTCGTCAACCGAACAAGTTGTAAAGCAAGGATCACTACATACGCAAATAGTTTAAATAACCAACACATCAATTTGTTTATATAACGTTGTCAATGTCAAAAACAAATCCAAACATGAAAAAAACAAAGTTTAATGTTTAACCTAAACGAACCATTCACCCGGAGGAAGTTACAATGAGATTAGCCTTGCCTCGTCATGATTATTCTTTCTTGATTTTTATGTCTTCGATCAGCTTGCATTGCAGCCAATAGCTACTCCTTTGTGGCTTTCCTCTAAACTGCTGCCTATTACTTGTGTCCCCCTGCAAACCCCTTGACCTATTCCCCTGATTTCTTTTTATGAATTGTTCTTGGGCTGGCTCTTGTTTAAACATCAAGCCCAAAACTATAATAATCTATCTTGGGTCATGATGGTTGGGTAAAAGTTAGTTAGTTTTATATATTAATTAGTTAAATTTTAGGTAAATAATCGAACGAACTATGGTACTTCAAGTGTGTTTATGTGTTTTCAGGAACTTGGAAGTTATGGAGTTTAACGAGGATATTTACGAGCTTGGAATGAATATTTAGAAGTGAGAGATTGGAAGTGCACGCATCACGAGGCATTAAAGAGAATAAAATAATATTTCTAGTGAAATTGCATCTTCGCGCGGCGCGAAGATGCAAGAGGGGCAACTTCGCGATACGTGAATTTGCAGAAACCAGGCCCGACTATTTTGTCCTTCGCGCTACGCGAAGGAGCAAGCCAAATCATCTTCGCGCGTTGCGAAGATGCTTAAGTCGGCTAAAGTTAGGGTTTTTTCACTATATAAACGATTTTTCGACCCTATCAGAGAAATAACAACTTCCAGAGGCAAAAGAGAGAGCCGATAGCAGTTTCCGGTCATCCCAAAGCTTTTGGTTTGTCCTAAGATCTTATGTTCATCAAGATAAGTATTTTAACGATTGTGTCGATGTCCGGCTAATCGTATGTGTTCGTTCTAGGCTAAGGTTTGTGTGAAATACTGTTAAAAACAGATTCTTATGCATAATGAATAGAGCTTGATTGATTTTATATAAATTTGTCTTGCTTAATCAGTTATTTGGTTGATTAAGGTTTGTGTTTGCGATTATTGATTTGTGTAATGTTTGTTTGGTTGTTCATCAACATTTAGGGTTTAAGCTCTTGTGTCATTGAACTAGAATAATCAAACCTTATCATTGAGTTAGTTGTCCTAGACATAGAATTGGCAATTGTGGAGTTCTTGTTTTTTTGTGTCAACATTTCGGTTGAGTTATCATTTGTCATCATAATTAAACCATAGGACTTGCAATTATTGCAAAACCAAAGACAAGAGAATCTGTGATTATCATATGGAACACTAACCCGAACCTAGAATGAATACTTTTTATTAATCCTTGTTTACAAATCTTTTTAAGTAATCGTTTAGTTTTAATTAATTTTTTTTCCTAAAAACCGCTTGACATTGTCTGTCCGCATTAGTTTAATAATTAATTTATTAATAGTAAATTAGTACTTTCCTTGAGTTCCTGTGGAGACGACCCTACCCGTACTTATTATAAGTATTTAAATCTTAAAATTAATTGTTTGAGTAGACCGCGACAGCCAACTTCTAAATGGCGCCGTTGCCGGGGACTCAACGCGCTTAGTGCTAGTTTAGTCTAGTTTAGTTTAGTTTAAACTAAAATAATGTAGTTCAATTTTAGTTTATTTTCTTTTCTTCATTGAATTTACGCGGGGTGTGCAGTTAATCTTTTAGGTTGATTCATACAAGATTTTCCCAAGATAAGGAGGTATTGCAGTTTGATCCTAAGATTGAGAAAGCCGCACGAAGAAACCGAGTAAATCAAAGAAAAGGTGAAACCTTGAGGCCGAAAGTAGAAGACATGAATCATCAAGAACTTAATCCATACCCAATGCCACCAGTATTTCAACCCGACAATCTTATCCCGCCACCTCACCAAGAACAACCCATTCCACAAAACGTTCCACAACAAATTCTACAAAACCCTTCATTCCATGACTTGCCACCATTAAACCCACCAAACCTGCCACTCAATCAACATATTAACCAAAACCAAAACCATAGAGCTCAGAGACAGTTCCAGATGAGTGATGATCGGTCCATAAGGTCTGAACCACCACACAATCGGGCCGAGTTTGAATATGAAAGGGTCGCTAATCGGTGGAGGTTGATGAGTTCGAGGATGAAGAAGAGATGGAGGATGCTCAAGGGGGTCGGTATTTTAGAAGACAACATCAACCCCCTTGAAACCGAACACCCGAACCAATTCAACCACCGAGAAATCACCAAGGCCGAAGAAGACAAGAGATTCCCGAGACGCAATTTCCTGAGTACAAGTTTGACGATGGGGTCCCGAGGGCATTTGTTCCACCACCCATTTGGGGAGTTCAAGTCACTTCATTCCACAAGTGGCCAGGAACCCACTTCCCATTGTGATCCCGGTTAGAGAAGGAAGAACATTTTTGGTAAGACAAATCAACCTTACCGGGATGCCTACTTTTCATGGGAAAGTATCGGAAGAGCCATACCTACACTTGAGTGAATTTAATGCGATTTTTTCCCTATCTCAAGTCAAGGGTTCACTGCTAATGAAGTCAAGCTAGTGGTTTTTCATTTTAGTCTCAAAGATCTAGCAAAACAGTGGTTTTTATCTCTGCCGTCAGCAAGTATTTACATGTGGCAAGATTTGGCTCAGCAGTTTTTGGACGAGTACTACGCACCACAAAGAACGTCCGAGGCCCGCACCTCAATCAGAAGTTTTCA
Organism: Bidens hawaiensis; assembly: GCF_021521415.1. Taxonomy (NCBI): domain Eukaryota; kingdom Viridiplantae; phylum Streptophyta; class Magnoliopsida; order Asterales; family Asteraceae; genus Bidens; species Bidens hawaiensis. The sequence goes on along the minus strand of NW_027499539.1, from coordinate 80,242 downwards.
GCAAGGATCGGGCAAAACATTCCATGAAGCTTTCACAAGATTCAAGAGGTTATTAAGGACTTGCCCTCATCATGGGATAACGTTGTGGGAATTGATTAAGGTGTTTCATGATGGGTTATCGTGTGAAGATGTGCGTGATCTTCAGCTGACCACAAATGGGTCGTTTTTGACTAATGATGAGAACGAAGATTGGCAACATTTAGAACGACATGCAATGAACTCAAAGAGACAAGCTCAGTCGAACCGCATGGTTAAAAGGGCGGTTATGAAAGCCGTGGATTGTGATGAGTCAAATGACCGTATGGCTAGGTTAGAGAGAAAGTTGGATCAATTGATGGGTGTGGATACCAAAGAAAAGGGCAAGTCGAGCAAAGCTTATCCCGTGTGTGATGGTTGTGGTGGAATAGGCCATGTAGTGGCGACTTGCGGAGTTGTGATGGAAGACGAAGAAGAGGAAGAAGAGGAGGTGAATTTTGTGCTGTGTGAGAAAAGGTACAATAATAATATGAATTCAAACACTTATCACCCTGGCCTCCGAAACCACCCCAATTTCAGTTATGGAAACCCAAACACACAACAAAACCCCAACTTTCAAGGAAGTTCCAAAAAACCAGGTTATCAGTCAAGTCAGCGTCAATACGGGAATGAGAGGGGTAACGGTCAAAGCAGGTATAATCAAAGAGAATCAGGGGGTTACAACAAGACTTATCAGAAGAATTATCAACAAGGTCAGCAAAGTCAAGGGGCAGCTCAAGGTCAAAGTTCTTCGCAAGATTCGGAAATCCTAACACTACTAAAAGACTTGAGCCGAAGAATGGAGATTCAAGAAAAGGCGAACATCGCAAGAGACAAACAGATGAACCAATTGGCTGAAGATTTGGCCACCTTGAAGTAAGATCCGAAAAGCTACCAAGTGACACCTTAAAGAATCCGAGTCATCAGAGTAGCATTTCTTCAAACTATAAGAGCGCCCATGTCAACTAGGTAAGTACCCTTAGGAGTGGAAAGGTATATAATAATGGGGTAGCTCCACCACCTTTGGTTGAAGGTGTGGTGGAAGACTTGGGGAAAGATGGGAAGAGTGACGATGAGGTTGAAATTGAACCGAAAAATAAACTGAAACAGATAAATAAAGAAAAAATTGAAACTGAAATTAAAACATGAACACCAACCACCAAGGAGATGGGCCAACGAATAAAACTGTTCCATTTCCTCGGGCATTGGTGAACCCCGAAACCTCATCGGCACTTAGAAAGAGGGACCCACAGCCGGAGGAAATGTGGGAAATATTTAAACAAATAAAAATTAATTTACCCCTCATAGATGCAATTAAACAAGTCCTTGCATATGCTAAATATTTAAAAGACTTGTGTACTCAAAAACAAACTCACAAGTTGCCCAATCAAGTTGACTTAACTGCAAATGTGAGTTCGGTTTTGACGGCTATCCTCCCACCCAAGCTACAAGATCTGTGAACGCCAATTATACCCATTAAAGTGGGCGATTTAAAAATGATTAGGGCGTTGTTAGATCTTGGGGCTGGGGTGAGTATTCTTCAGGGAAGCTTGTATGACCAGTACGACTTCGGTCCATTTAGAAAAGCTGAAGTCATATCTAATTTACCACCTCCTACTAATATAAAAGGGATAAGGGCATTTTTGGGTCATGCTGGTTTTTACCGACGGTTCATCAAGAATTTTAGCATCATATCTAAACCGATGTGTAATTTGTTATTAAAAGATGTACCATTTGTTTTTAACGAAGAGTGTCTTAATGCATTTAATGTCCTAAAAAACAAATTGGTTGAAGCCCCGATCTTGTTGTCACCTGATTGGTCACTCCTATTTGAGATTATGTGTGACGCAAGTGATTACGCGGTCGGGGCCGTGTTGGGTCAACGGGTGGATAAGAAGCCCGTTGCCATATACTATGCGAGTAAAACCATTTCCGATGCTCAAATTAATTACACCACTACAGAAAAAGGAGTTGCTTGCGGTAGTATATGCACTTGATAAGTTTCGATCTTAGATTTGGGGGAGCAAGGTTATTATTTTTTCAGATCACGGCGCAGTCAAGTACTTGATGGAGAAGAAGGATGCGAAGCCGCGCTTGATCAGGTGGATTTTACTGCTCCAAGAGTTTGATGTGGAGATCCGCGACAAAAAAGGAAGCGAGAACGTGATAGTGGATCATTTGTCGAGACTTGTGGGACAAGAAGAGGAGGAGAAAGACGAGAGGGCCATCAATGAGTCATTCCCGGATGTGCAATTGTTTTCTGTTTCAACCTTACCATGGTATGCTGACATTATTAATTTTATTGTTGCAGATACAATTCCGGATTTTTGGCTAAGGAAGAAGAAGCAACATTTCCTTTCGCAGGTAAAGTACTATGTGTGGGAAGATTTGGACCTGTTCAAAGTTGGATCAGACCAAGTGATGAGGCAATGCATACCGGAGGAAGAGATGCAGAGTGTTTTGCACCATGCCTACTTATCAGCTTGTGGAGGTCACTTCAGCGGCCAGAAGACGGGGCATCGCGTGCTTGCGTGTGGATTTTACTGGCCTACTATCTTTAAGGATGCAATAGCGTTTGTTAAGAATTGTTTTAGATGCCAACAGATAGGGGGTATTTCAAAGAGGGACGAGATGTCATGCAACCAATCCTCGTTGTCGACATCTTTGATGTTTAGGGGATTGATTTTATGGGTCCATTCCCTAATTCATTTAGTAATCTATATATCTTGGTGGCTGTCGATTATGTGTCTAAATGGGTAGAAGCAACTGCCACCAAGACGAATGACCATACAGTTGTTTGTAAGTTTGTCCAGTCTAATATTTTTTCACGTTTTGGTGTCCCCCGCATTATCATTAGTGATGGGGGTTCACATTTTAAGAATTTCAATTTTGGAAAACTACTTAAACGGTATGGCATAAACCACCGTATTGCCACTCCATATCACCCTCAAACGAGTGAGCAAGTGTAGGTTTCCAATAGCCACATCAAAGAGATTTTACAAAAGATGGTAAGGCCCGATCGGAAGGATTGGTCAAATAAACTAAACGATGCTTTATGGGCTTACCGTACTGCTTATAAAACGCCTATTGGAACCACTCTCTATCGGTTGGTTTACGGAAAAGGGTGTCATTTACCTGTTGAGCTAGCCCATCGTGCTCTATGGGCGGTTAAGAATATTAACCTAGAATTTGAGTGTGCAGGTAAACAAAGAAAGCTAAACATATGCGAGTCAGAAGAGTTAAGAGATGAAGCTTATGAATGTGCGCCTGCATATAAAGACAAGATGAAAAGATTTCACGATGCTAAGCTTAGAAGAAGGACGTTCGAGGAGGGGCAACGAGTTTAGTTGTACAATTCAAGATTGAAGCTTTTTCTGGGAAAATTGAAGAGCAAGTTGACGGGACCTTATCAAGTCAAGAAGGTTGAAAATTTTGGAGAGGTTGAGATAGAAGATTTTGACGATCATCTGAGGCAAGTGATGAATGGCCATCGGTTGAAGCCCTCTTTGGAGGATGCGGATTTTAACAAAGAGATACATGAGTCGGATGTTTGCTTTTTGGCGGACGAGCCGACTTATTCGGTTGATTGAGGAACCAAGGAATGTCGAGATATAGACATTCAATTCAGCGCTAACCGGGAGGCAACCCGGCATTTGTAAGTTGTATTCTTTGTATATTGAGTCTAGTTAGCTAAGTGTTTTCCTCAAATCGTGCAATGTAGAGCACGGATCAAGTGTGGGGAAGCGACACGATGATCAGCATTGGAGAGGAATTGGTAAGCACATGCGTCGCTAGAGGGAGCCCCAGGTACGTAGGTGATTGGTATTTGGCGACCGAAGTTGGTGGCAGGGGAAAGCAGCTCAAAAGACACTTAAAAGATTAATATTTTAAAACGTTAAAAACCATAAAAATTTTCTGTAAAAATGCAACTTCGCGCGGCGCCAAGTTGCTGGGCATGCATCTTTGTGAGTCGCGGAGATGCCGAAAGTCAAATGGTCAGTCAACAGTCAGCGGTCAAAAGTCAAAAGCTCAACTGCATCTTTGCGCGTCGCGAAGATGCAAGACTAGTGCGAAGATGCTCAAATCTGAAAAAAAAATAATATAAAATCGGGTTTCCTATCACTTTCACCACACATCTCCTATCTCTAACCCTATCCACACATACAATTCTGGCCGCCACCAGCCATGTCATCACCGTCGCCGGCCGCCACCATCACCACCGTCACTATTATCGAGTATTTTCATCATCTACACTTAACCCGATTGAAAGGTATGTCGTTCGGTTCAATTGAAATTGGTTTATCTATGTTTTGAATTGGGTATCACAGATTGTTTAGGGGTATGGAATGCATGTTAGTGGGTATATATTTGGTCGGGATTGACGGGTTTTGTTTATTTAGTGGGTATTTGATGTCGGTTTTACCGGGTTGAGTTTACCTGATTGTTGAAGTTTTGGCCGGATTTTAAAATTATTGTTGAAGTTTTTGAAGAGTGGTCGTGTTTTCAAAAGGTTTTTGGTTACCGGAATAATTTTCCGGCGAATTGTTGAGTCGAAGTTTTGAAAAAGTTACCAAAAGTGTGTGATTTTGTAGTTGTTTGGGTCGGTATTTTAATAGATGTTGGTGATGTTGCGTGTTTTTGACTAATGGAAATCTTTCCTGCAAAGGTTTCGTAAAAAGTTTTGAAAATTAACAAGTATGTGTCGGTTTGTGAAAATGAATGAGTTTAAAAAGTGTTTGGTGTCGGGTATGATTTTTGAACAAAGAATGGGGTATGTTTACACGTTTTGTTTTGCACGTGCGGTTTGAGGGTTTTGTTTTTATTCTTTTGAGTTTTTGATTTAAAAATAAAAAATGGTGTAAGTTTTCTCTATTGGGGAAACCGTGACCGAAATGCTATACGGTTGTCGCCCATCATTGTTTCAACATGGACTTACTTGGTATATTTATTTGCAGATGTCGAGGAAAAGATCTAAGCAGTAGCAAACGTTTGGTTTTACCTCTCAACAGTATAGGCGTGTACCGATTAGATATGTGGTGGAGGTGTAACATCCGTATTTTGAGATAAATAAATAAAAGAGAAGTTTATTATTAACTGTGTGTCGTTAGTTTAATATTGTGAGTGTTTATGTTTGGATAAGGTTTGGTTGGAAAAGGGAGTGAGTGGTGGGGCCCTTGGACCCCTATATATATATACCCCAACCTTTCCTCCATTCCATTCCTTTCCACCATCACACACACTCAAGAACAAACACACACACTTTCTCTCTATCACCCGAATCTAATCCCGAGCCAAAAGAAGAAAGAACCTCGTGTGTAAACGTCATCAAACATCAAGAACACGTCCAAATCGTTGGGGTTGTCCAGATCTGAACCGAACCCGGAGCAAAAGGTAAGCTTCGGCCAAAGGGTTAAGTTTTATGGTTGGATTCGACATGGAAACTGAAAGAACAATAGATCGGGTTGTCAGATGTAAGAAAAGCATAAACTTGGTGAGTTATAACCTCACGGGTATGTTATAGGACAAAAAGGTGATGTTCGGACCTCATAAAACACGAGTATACAAAGTTGGTACAACCCAAAACCCATAAAAAGGGTAAAATCGGGTCCTAAGGAAGAGTCACGGAGTGATTTGGCTTAAAATGGCAAAAAAAATGAAGAAAAGGAGGTATTTTTTCATAAGTCGATTTCGCATCTCATAGCCATGCGAAGCGAATCAATATTCCGCATCGCACAGCCATGCGAAGCAAAATCAATATTTCGCATCGCACAGTCATGCGAAGCGAAAAATTCATGCGAAGCGAAATTCCATGCGAAATGGCCATGCGAAATTGCATGAAATTAAGTTTTTGATACATTTTGTTAAAGGACTGTATATGAAAATAAAATTTTTTCGAGCTGACCTGGCAGCTCGACCCCAGCCAGGGGCTCTGCCCCTTGGACCCTGCTAGGAGCTGCCGTCCCTAGACCCCGCTACCAGGGGCGCGGCCCCCGGACCTCCGTTGGTTGAGGGTTTAATTAACCTAGATGTAAGAAGTAGTAGTAATGGATAATTGACGCACGTAATGTATTGTACAGTTAGTCGTGCACACCTAAGGAAGGGCATTACCATTAACGGTGAGAGAAATCGTCTCCAGGTGAATTCTAGCCCCATTTCTCTTTGAGATATTTTCAGAGCTGTGTGCATACTTGTATGAATAGTAACATATATACTTATGTGCTTAACGTGAATGATTAATGTAAGAATGAAAGAAAGATGTTAGAATTTGTATATGTTAGTTGTTTAACTTAACATGATTGTAAGAATCTAGAAAGAATGTGAAGTAAGAGTCAGGGTGGCAGGCCCTTCTAATACCTGGGCAAGAATAGTAAGAGTCAGGGTGGCAGGCCCTTCTAATAACTGGGCAAGAATAGAGTGGCCGACTCTATGATATCTGTGCAAGAGGTCGGGTGGTAGACCCTTACAATATCTGTGCAAGAATGTATGTATAATTGTATGTTTGTAAGAATGTGTAATAATAATGCAAGAGTAGTACAAATAATACTTGTATGTAAATGAAAGAATGTGTGAGAATAATCCTATAAACGGTTAAACTAGAACTCACTCACCGTAGCTGACTTTTAGTATGCACGCAGGCAAATAGGTTGAGGCAACTGGCTTGAGGTGGGATACATGGCATGGATTGGAGAGACTAGCATCTCGGGATAGAAGTGTTATGAATTGTGATGTCATGTTAAGACAATTCAACTTTTGTTTAAGACAAGATTTGCTGTTCTTGTAATATGATGGTGAATGTTTAATTATTCCGCGAAAGTTTTAATTAACTCTGATTTTAGAACTGTGTTTATGAGTAAATCCAATGCCAAAGTAGGGTTACAGGGAACGGGGCCTTACAGGAGGATTTTGAGGTTTTCAGGGTAGCTGTTGAGGATATCACAGGGGGAGATGAGGAGGATCACATCATTTTACATTTTACGATTTCTCCCTGGTCATCCGGAATATGAGATGTTTGAGCAGATTTGAGGTATGCTGTTATTAAGACGTTGTATGTTTGATTGGGACGTGTTGGAATCAATTGGGCAGGCTGGGAGACTTAATGGTCTATTACCCGGACGTTGGGCCGATATTCTGAGATTTGTTGATAAGCAGTATGTGGAGTTGGTTTATGAATTTTACTCTACTTTTCGACATAATCTTAGAGATTTTGATGAGCCACATGCAGTTAGTTCTGCTTTGGGGAGAGAGTTGTTTCAATTCACGGTGCCCCGTTTTGCTATGATAGCGGGATTGTATGGGGCACATGAGGTTGAGGGTCCCGAGTTTCGGGAGAGTATTCGGGGTTTTACTACGGGTTCTATTGCCTCTCTGCCTTACTGGATTTCGACTACTTAGTTGGCCGAGTTCTGGAGTACTATTGCAGATGGTGAGCATTGGAGTAATGTTGTCTCATCAGCCATTCGGGATCCACTCCACAGGTATATGCATAAGGTGATAGCTTCCACTTTCGTGGGCCGATAGTCGGGATGCAATAAGTGTAATAATATATAATTGATGTGCTTAATGGCCACTGTTAGGGGTAGGAATGTTAATCGGGCCACGTTATTGTTGAGTTCATTGGCAAGAGGAGGTCGTAGAGCAAGCTCGGCCACGACTCGGTTGGCATTGGGACCGATTATTACGAGAATTGCTCAGTCGTTGGGGGTTTTTGGACGTTATCCGGAGGAGTATTTCAAGGAGGCACCGGATACCGATATTGTGACACTTGATGATGCCCAAAAAGCGAGCATAGTTACTTATGGAGATCCATCGCAGATGGCGGATGTGAGAGCAGAGGGTAGTTCATGGGGGCAGCATGTGGAGAGGCCACCTGCCCGGCCACATCAGAGACGACATCCCAGTCCACCACCGGTACAGCACCCACAGTCCATGACTTTAGATTACATGTTTGAGCAACAGTTAAAGATAAGAGATGAGTTACATGGGTACCGGGATGAGTTCCGAGAGTATAGAGATGAGTCACGCGGATATTTCAGGACTATGTTCAATCATTGGAACATACCATTGCCGGGTTCTTTGCAGGAACCACCGCCGGCTACGGGTGGTTTTGATATGGAAGGTCCTGGGTATGATTATGGAGGAGGATATGGTGGTTCGGGTAGTTATGGAAATGTGTTAGCCGCTGGATATATTGGATATGGTACCAGTTGTTTTTATGATGCAGGTGTCGGAGGCTCTGGAGCTGGTAGAGCTGATGATGATGAGGATGACGAGGATGCGCAGTAGATGTTAATAGAAGCAGCCGTACCAACCGATATTTTGGGTCCTATTTTCATTTTTCTTTTTATTATGTTTTTATTTTATTGTTGGTTGTATTGATATAATTATTGTTTTGCTTATTGGTAGTATGGCCAGTTCGGTTGGGTTACTTGAAGGGATTTATTTTTATGGGTGGTTGCTTGTAATTTTTGTAGTTGAACTTTGTGGGTGTAGTTCACTATAAACCCTCACGAGACCATACTCGTCCAACCGAGCTACCGGGGGGTTTAAAGGGCTTGTTGCATACACTAAATGCAACTGTAATTCCTACGAAAGTGAGTTAGGTCTTTTAACATTTTTACTCGTTTAAAAATTTGGTTATGAAATTAATTAATCTTGGTTGGTAATTTAAAATTAATTGTTTTGCAAACGGTTTAAAAGACCTATATTTTAAACATTGGTGAGAAGCGTGCTTCTACATTTTTGAGAGTTTGCAGATTTTATTTTGAGAGTTGAAGAGGTAAGTTCACCGAGAGATCACCGAGGGCACGAGAGTTGCACATGAGAGTAATATTTTCTATCAGGTGATTTCGTTTTCATAACTTTATTTGTTTTATTAGTTTTTGTGTTAAAAGTGTAATTGTATAAATATATAACCACCATCACTTTAGGCCCGGTTTTTAAATTTGTCAAAGTGCATTTTAATCCCGTCCCTATTTTATTTGATAAAATTTTAAACATTGAGGACAATGTTTGCATCAAGTGTGGGGATGGGGGAGAAATTGAAAATTTAAAAGTTTAATGTTCCTTGAATTAAGATTTTTTGTACAATAATGGAAAATGATAGAAAAATAAAATACGGGATAATACGGGAACACACTTATCTTTCAAAATTATTATATATATGAGATAATAAAATACGGGAACACACTTAATTTGGGATGTGTCGGTAGACTCAGCCTTAAGAATGAAAGGATAATTTGGTTATAAACTTAATTGAACTTTAAATGCTTGATTTTTAGTAGGAAATGCCTTCAGGGTTTTGTTTGTTTAGCTAAGCCTGTGTAATTACTGGAATGAAAGATTAGGCCATACTCAAGCCTATTTATTAGATTTGATCACCAAAAATATATTTTAATATGAATAGTCTACAGTAGAATGGTTAGATAGGCTTAACGTTAGAGTATGCTAGATGGCTTGTGATATAAATATAAATGAAAATACTGCTAGTTAAGTGGTTAACACTTCATAGGCGTATGGTTTTATGGCCTTAAATCCTGTACAGATGGGATGCTCCGGGTTCGGAGACCATGGGTCGGTATGCGCTTTATCATCTGGGTATGCGTAAATCCTAAGTGGATTTATGTATATTAAATAAGCTTAAAAAGAGCAAACCCGCAGTTTATCTGCCAATTCATAAGTCATTAAACATGATCACAAAAAGTGCTTTAAAAGTACAAATTCACTACTGACTTGATCATCCACGCTGTTAGTCATATGGGGTCCCCGTGTTCGCGTCTCATTACCATTAAGAAACAGACCACACGGGACACGTCATATGTAAGCCCTACAGATTAATTTGTGCCTACTCACGTATGGTGATGGACTTCTGGGTATTGCTTGATAACGGGGGTATGTTATGTAGTGAGGGCTATTTACTAGTTGGTTACCTAATTGCACCTTAATTGTATCTAATGGTCATTTTGGTAGACTTTAATGCTTAAGTTTAGGTTTTGGTTCGATAAAAATATCCATGATTGTCTTAGCTATTACATATGGGCTTGAAAAATTGTACAAATGTGCAAAATTTTGATTGTCTAATTTTAAGATTTAAGTCAAGTTGTGGTGGTCTAGTTCGATAAACTATAATGAAGCATGGTAAGGCGGCTTTAGGGCTTTGAGGTGTGGATTCCATTTTAATCATATGAACTAATAAAACTGTCATACCTTATTTTTTTCGGTAAGTATTAAGGCATGGGTTTAAGTGGACAACAATATCGGTAATCGCGGTTTTTTTGTTTCTTGTGCTTAATGAAGATAACCGAAAAGTATTTTGGAAATAGTCTCTGATTCTGATTCCATTGCAAAATCTTTTTCGGGACAAAAAAGGATAAGTGTGAGGATGTGATGGTTAGGTTAAAGGTAGTTAGTTTTATATATTAATTAGTTAAATTTTAGGTAAATAATCGAACAAACTATGGTACTTTAAGTGTGTTTATGTGTTTTCAGGAACTTGGAAGTTATGGAGTTTAATGAGGATATTTACGAGCTTGGAATGAATATTTAGAAGTGAGAGATTGGAAGTGCACGCATCACGAGGCATTAAAGAGAATAAAATAATATTTCTGGTGAAATTACATCTTCGCGCGGCGCGAAGATGCAAGAGGGGCAACTTCGCGATACGTGAATTTGCAGAAATCAGGCCCGACTATTTTGTCCTTCGCGCGACGTGAAGGAGCAAGCCAAATCTTCTTCGCGCGTCGCGAAGATGCCTAAGTGTAAGACCCCGAATCCCGGGAATCCTACGGTTGGTAATCACCTCCCCAAATTCACAAAAATTTAAAACCAATCGATTCGTTTTATTTAAAACAAGTTCAGAGTAAATAACAGCGGAAAAATTTAAGTATTAAAAATCCCAAACACGGGTGCAAGTGTGCAAAAATCAAATGTAAATAAAATATTCGTTTTATTTGAAATCTTCATCTCATTAAAATCGTTTCAGAGTAGTAAACAGCGGAATAGATAACATCAAAATTCCCAAAACTAGGGAAGTGACCAAAATTAAAATTTAAATACTTATGGTAATAATTTGAAAGAAACAGTTTGCGTTATTAATTCTTCAACTAGATGTGCCTTCAACCGTCCGAGTAGTCTCTAGTACGTCCAAGCGGAAATCTCTAATCCTCAACCTGAAAGTCAATCTAACATACACACAAAGTCAGCTTGAGCTGAGTGAGTTCAAGTTTTCATAAACAATAATTCATACTTTATTTCAAAGCTATAGTTATAAATAATAGAGAAGGTATAAATAAAATAAATTATATATAATTCACCAAGTAATACAATCATCGTCGAACACACGTACACGGGCCCCCACCACGAGTCAAGACTCGAGTAATATATTTGACCCGGACGTGGTAAGACCTAAGCATGTGACACGAGCCTCTCCACCACGAGTCAAACCCGAGTAATATATTTGACTCGGTCACAGCTTATACATCCGAGCATGAGATACAGGCCTCTCCACCACGGGTACAACCCGAGTAATATATTTGACCCGATCTCGGCTCATACATCCAAGCACGGGGTACGGGCCTCTTCACAACGGGTGCAACCCGAGTAATATATTTGACCCGATCCCGGCTCATACATCCAAGCACGTAATACGGGCCTCTTCACCACGGGTACAACCTGAGTAATATATTTGACCCGATCACGGCTCAACATCCAACGGGCCTCTTCACCACGGGATTTTAAAACCCGAGTAATATATTTGACCCGCCAAAATGATGATCACGTCACACGGGCCTCTTCACCACGGGTACAACCCGAGTAATATATTTGACCCGGCCGTGAATCACCATGCACACACACAACAATAAGCCTACATACATCATTCTTAGTCACGAGAAACTAAATATCATTACACAATCGTAGGCTATAAGGTACACATCCTCATACGTACATACATACCTCCATATATACATACATATATATATTCCTACATAAATATATATATATATATATATATATATATATATATATATATCATCCCATACGGGAACTAAGTAGATAGGTCTACTCATATTCAATTACTACCAAGTCTGCTAACGTCCTAGATTCTAGACCATCAATAGTGTATGTAACCTTAAGGACACAAGACCATGAACGAGTTTAAAATATCCTAAGGCATATAAAATAATTCAAATATAGCTTTCAAAATGCACCATCACGAGTGAGACCATGTAAAACTATTCAAATCATTGTAACGAGTAAAATCGTTTAAAGTTGTATTTCGGTGTGTATGCAAGCCCAAAACGTAAAAGAGTAAAAAGGGCATCATGAACTCACCTGAATCAACCGAACACCTGCAATGAGCTAGGAAATCCCTAAGAGCACAATCACAAGCAAGGGCCTGTAAATTATACACAACGCGTTACTAAACTAGACTGTAACAACACTCTAGCCTAATGGGCCATTCAGGCCCAACAATCCGGCCCAAGACCCAACAACTGGGCCCAAGGCCCAATACCTTGGCCCAAGGCCCAACAACTTGGCCCAAGGCCCAACAACTTGGCCCCAGGCCCACCACTTGGCCCAAGGCCCAACACTTGGCCGGAGGCCCAACCACTTGGCTCGAGGCCCAAAACTTGGCCCGAGGCCCAAAACTTGGCCCAAGGCCCCTAAAACCTTTCAACCAACTAAAACCACCGGTTAAGCCTAAAACGAACTTGTTGATTAATAACGAGTAAAACGTGCAGATTTTAGCATGCGAAGATGCATTTAATTACATAGGATAACCTTTGAATTAAATTATTAAATTTTTACCAGACTTTAATAAATGTCTTAGGTTTATAAAAATATTTTTATTATATTTTTCTATTGGACAAAAAAATCATAAAAATTCTTCCAACACAGAAAGGTATGTGCAGCTATTTCAGCGCGCAACAAAATGGTTTTATTTTTATAAAATTCATTACCAAACCAAATTAAACGATTCCAATTGGGTTTGGTTCCTAACTCAAAATATTAACTTCCAGAAGTGGAACCAATCAATTTAGAGTTGTCGAAAAAAGGTTATGATGTCGGGAAGACTGACCAAAATCCGTCATCCCGCATCAGCTTTGACACTCGATTTTATAAATTCATAAAAACTATTCAAATCTCGTCCAAAAATTACGTATTATACCTTTCTGGAAACTAGACTCAAAGTAGAACATCATGGAATCAAGAATCGATCAAAAACAGTGGATTAACATCGCGTTACAGACCCTACAATAAACATATATGAATCTGTCAGCAAGCTGTTATCATCAAAACTCAATCTTAACGACCAATAAGCGCGTTAATATGATCAATTAAGGTGTAAAAGACATGGGGAATCATAAAACCGACCTTGAATTGAAGTTTTCACGGCTGAAACTTGGCTGGGCAGAAGAAAAACGAGCAGGGGGTCCAGGTCCGACGGCTGCAAATAGGTTTAGGGTTTGAGTTTTCTTTTGTTTTATGATATAAAATAGTTACATTCAAGTCCCTCCAAATTGAAGCATGTAGCAACTTGGGTGGAAAGTTAAGTGAGAACGTTTACGAGGTTTGCAAGGAGCTCCCGAGAGAATGTTGGGTCAAGCCCGAAAGGTGTACATAACACTACAAGATTAAACCTTTTTGTCGGAAATTAACGGGCGTTACACTAAGTCGGCCAAAGTTAGGGTTTTTCACTACATAAACGATTTTTCGACCCTATCAGAGAAATAACAACTTCCAGAGGCAGAAGAGAGAGCCGATAGTAGTTTCCGATCGTCCTAAAGCTTCCGGTTTGTCCAAAGATGGTATGTTCATCAAGATAAGTATTTTAACGATTGTGTCGATGTCCGGCTAATCGTGTGTGTTTGTTCTAGGGTATGGTTTGTGTGAAATACTGTTAAAAACAGATTCTTATGCTTAATGAATAGAGCTTGATTGATTTTATATGAATTTGTCTTGCTTAATTAGTTATTTGGTTGATTAAGGTTTGTGTTTGCGATTATTAATTTGTGTAACGTTCGTTTGGTTGTTCATCAACATTTAGGGTTTAAGCTCTTGTGTCATTGAACTAGAATCATCAAACCTTATCATTGAGTTAGTTGTCCTAGACATAGAATTGGCAATTGTGGAGTCCGGGTTCATTTGTGTCAACAATTCGGTTGAGTTATCGTTTATCATCATAACTTAAACCATAGGACTAGCAATTATTGCAAAACCAAATACGAGAGAATCTGTGATTAACGTATGGAACACATAACCCAAACCTAGAATAAATAATTTTTATTAATCCTTGTTTAGAAATCTTTTTAAGTAATCGTTTAGTTTTAATTCAATTTTTTTTTCTAAAAACCGCTTCACATCGTCTGTCCGCATTAGTTTAGTAATTAATTTAGTAATAGTAAATTAGCACTTTCCTTGAGTTCCTGTGGAGACGACCTTACTTACCCGTACTTATTATAGATATTTAAGTCTTAAAATTAATTGTTTGAGTAGACCACAACAGCCTACGTCTTAGGTCACATCACTTTTCGGGTTGTGCAGGCACAAGAAGAAAAATTGTATTTCTACTTGTATATCAATTATTTGAATAATAGTTATTTTAAAAAGAATAAGATTCTTTAAATATTCTAAAAGTTACGAGAAAGATTTTTTTCTTTTCATTTCTTTATTTTTCTTTATCTTTTATTTATTTAATCTCAAAAACCATTTAGATCAAGCATGAAATAATAATCTACAAATGGCATGATGTCCGATGAGCATGTTTAACTCGTTTTATGCATCAAACACATACAAACATAAATAAACTAAAAGTAATCGTGTTCGAAGTAAATAAATAACCAAAACACACATCATTTGCCATTAAAAACTCATTCTTTTACCCCATCATCACAACCCATGGATATTTTTCGAATGTCAAATTGAATATTCGCACGTTTAACCGAAAGTATTCGTTTCTTCTAACTTATCATCAAAATTCTTTATTTGGTCTGACTTCTCACGAGCTTTCCTTTATATATATTACCTTCATTCTTAGAATAAATAATATTTTAACTTACAGTCTTAATTTCTCACTTAACCTGGTCTAAACATATCTTAATCTCGATTATGGAATATAATAATACTTTTTATTTTACCAGGTGTCACATATACTATAACTCATTAGATGATAATATTATACATTATAAAGTTGGTTACTTTTTTATTCATATTAAGAAAATCGCCATTCTTCATATGAATATTACGACAAAAACAAAGCCCCTTGTCGGGTTTGAACCAAGGGCTTACGCGTTACCATGGGATTACTCTACCACTGAGTTAAAAAAAGGGCTTGGTTCATTAAATTCTTGAGCGGGTCTATACTATGTAAGTAAAATATATTTTTTTATTTAAGAAGCCCAGTTACACATATACATAAGTGCCTCGACAAAAGATCCATTTAGATATAATAATTGCATTGTAGCGGGTATAGTTTAGTGGTAAAAGTGTGATTCGTTCTATTAACCCCCCATTTGGAAGACCAACTGTTTCAAGATGGAAAGACCGACAAAGATCGAGACGGAGGGGGGTTTGTTGATACATCTATAGTCATCTCATTCTTTGTATATCGTTTTTGTAATAGTTTAATGTATAGGGACTAGTTTGCAATTAATGTAAAGATTCATTCTCTATGGAATGTATAGCGAATTAATACAGTTTTGGTTTCCCATTCGCTAGGGAATGTTAGGGAATGGGATGCTAATGTATTAGGCCATTCTCTAGGGGGGATGTCTAGAGAATGGCGTAGCGAATGCGGCTAATTCGCTCTGCATGTCTAGCGAATGAGTCATCGTCTACATATAGGTTGTAAACTACTTCTAAATTAACAATCTGATTATTTGTTTAACTTTCCTCTCGTTATGCTGCCTAATTATTCTCTCAATACACATACACACACCGTAATCCTAATCGATTAATATTGATCATATCATAAGACTAGATCCTTCAATATACGAATCATGATGAATTCATGTGTTCTCATTGCCTTTTTCTGTTTAGTATTAATGTGCTAAAAGTAGTTATAAATTATGAACTAAGTTTCCGCTAATCTAGATACTAAGTAATAACTCTAGACTCTTAACTTAACTAAAACTTCTAACCGGCAAGTAAACCGGTCGACTCTAGTATAGCTAAGTAAGTCCGGATATCGAACTCGCGAGACTCTTTAAATTACGTAAACTAGCTAATTAGACTCGACTAACTGACATGACTATTTATTTAAATTATTTGAGGGGTCTTTTTTACTAAAATACTAATTCTAAACAAATTATAACAATTAATAGAATTAAATACGACTCAACTTAGAACTTAGACTTAATTTAGATGATGATAGATAAACCACCTAGGCTAGAATCCCCAAAGTTTCAGTTATCAATTAATCGGGAAATGCTTTGTTAGGAACTGGGATCATCAAATAGTCACTTAAAAGAAAACCCAAACAGGACCCCTGACCCTTCTCAAGAAGACACCTATGAATTTCTATTAAGTTCTTAAACACATTAGTTTTAATATTAGACTTCCTTGCAGTTATCCAATAAATTATGAACGAGTACCTTTAAACAAAATCCTACCTTACAGCATGGAAATCAAAGGCAATTTAATACATTTAATTGATTCAATACACAATATTAAATAATCAAACCTAGATGAACTCCTAACGAAGAAATAAATCTAGCAAGATTAACAAAGACCTATCAATAACCTAGAACCTTAGAGTTATTTAGGTTAGCAGCACACTTAGGTTAGTTTGATTAAATAATATTATTCCTATGATCTTATCACCAATCAATCATAAGATAGTTAAAAACACAAAGTACATGACCTAATAGCAACCTATCATATGAAAAAAAATAATCAAGGCAACGATGGAATAATAAAACTCAACAAACAACCCTAAGTATCATATGCATCAATTCAATATAATTAAACTTTTTACTAGTTCATAAAACCATAACGATAAATAAATCCCAAGTCAAAATCAAACATCAACAATGGTTCATCACAAGCCTAGGCAGTCTATAAAGTTTAGCCTATCATTATAAAATCAAACAAAACAATGATAAAGGAAATCAAGGTGAAAAACAATAGAAACGAAAGATTAAAGGTGATAAACTTGTAGTCTTCGTTCTTAATTGAGGAGAAATTCACTGGCTGATTCCTTGCTTTCAAACCCACCAAATATTGCAATCCTAAGCTCGGGGAACTCCAAATTCGGCTTGGTTCGCAGGGTATGTTTAAGGTTAAGTTTAGGAGTCTTTATATAGGCATTCAAGGCCCAAAACAAGTAAAAATCGAAGTTTCTAGAATCTGTGACCCCATGGCGCCGCGCGACGGGCATACACCCCTTTAGCCGCATAGAGCGGCGGGCTAGGGGTTGGGGCGTGGTCCGGTTCACTCCTGGTTCGGTCCAGTTCGTTTCCTGATCTTCTGGTTCTCCGATTTGGCTGGTTTTTGCTTGTTTTTCGCCCTTTTTTGCTACGATCAAGTCCTGGGACCTACATTATTCAAATATATTAGTAATATACAAATCCTAAAAAAAACGAACAAAAAATAATAAAATATTAATTAAAATATACAAGGGATTTATATATATTTAGCATTATATCAAGTATCAATAGGTTGTTCTTCAATTTCTGAAATCTAAAGCATTGTCTCCAATGACTGTGGGTTAAGTCTGAGGTTCAATTGTCAACAAAGAAGATGGTGCCATTGATTTAAGCAATGGAGAATAGAGATCGACGCTAACGGTTTTTGAGATTCTAATCGGAGAATGGAGATGGTTATTGTGAGTTTTAGAGGAAAAAGTGAAGAAGAATGGAAGAGGTGATAAAGAACTGAAGGCAGGGGACGATTTGTATTTAGTTTTGAAGGTTAAACCTTGCCCTTAATTGTCCCCAGTATTACAAAATTTCCACCGCCCTTAAGCCATTGATTTTGTTTGAGATTTGATCTGATGGTTGATAATACTTTTCACACTTCTTAGTTTACCTACTTTGTAGAATAACTTAATCCTAAGAATCTATAATATATAAAAACGAAACCCCTAAAGTCCTATGTGTTGCGATGTGGTCCCCCCCTTTATGGAAGCCACCAGATTACTTGATTTTAAAATAGAGAGCTCTCAATGATTTAACATTATAAAATTCGTGGGTCATGGGTCTCACAGTCGGATCCTCCGGGATGTCAAATAACCCGTTTCTTCATCGTGGTTTTCAATCCAAACCCTAATATTCACAAACATCCTCTCTACCGATTCATCCTTGATCACAAACCTTCGATCAATAGACCGCTTTGTTCATTCAATTATTTGTGTCGGTCTTTTTGAATCCCAACTTATCAATTATAGAAAACAAACGAACCCTAAATCAATCCTTCATAGTTCAATCGCAGTGAGTTCACCTAATTTTATGAAGTCTGTGTTCACAAATTGGTTACCTTATAAAATTCTCAGATTATATGGGTCATCATACCCGGATACTGTGAAATCCCCAATTAAATCTATTTGGAGAATACATCGTAGACGACCTATTCTGTCCAGATTCCGGCGACGTGTCATTCTCCGGTTCGTTTAGTAACACGTCGTCGGTGTTGTCTAACATGTCAATGGGGACGAAATACCAATGAGACAAAACTGAGAACTTGAATTTGGAGGGACAATTTTGAAATCTCATTTTATAAATGGGCCATTTTTGGGATTTTCCCTTTAAATAAACTGTAATTTTATGCCTAAAAATGTTAAGTTAGTGTATAATGATGTTAATACGGTTTTTATATAATGTCAAGTATCATATAAAATGTTAAATTACAGATCACAAAATGACTATAATTGTACACAAAACCATCTTCTAAAGATTGAGATGTAAGAAAATAGTATAATGACTAAAACGAGACAAAGGAAAAAACGGGTTGATATGTTATGTAAAAATGCCTTTATATTTGTAACCATAAGAATACATTAGTTTTTATTAGTATTATTATTATTATTATTACTATTATTATTATTATTATTATTATTATTATTATTATTATTATTATTATTATTATTATTATTCTAAATAAAAAGGATCAAATAAAAAAAGTGTTAAGATAGAGTATTCGATGACTAACTTAGACACGCAGCTAAAAGTTACCCATTTAGTCATTTTGACCCGTTATCGAGCTGGTCAACCCTCTCGACCCACCAGTTTCCCTAGATCTTTTCATGATGGTGATTTTGATGAATGCTTAACTTGTGTATATATGCTTGCAGAATTGCAGTCATTATGCAACAGACAGAAGCATAGATGAAATAAAGGCGGCCAATTTTTAGCATATGATTTATAAAGCCATATTAGATTAGATTTGTTAATATTATAATCTATTGATTTCGAAAAACCGAGTCTCACATCTTTGTTCAAACTGGTCAACGGTTGTAGCCGCGAAGATATCTATACGTTTCGCGGATGCTTCTACTTTGGAACAAAGGAAAACAAGTCTTAGTCATGTGTCCTGAATGTGAGTTGTTTCCTTGAATTGAGATTTTCTCAAAAGTGAATTCGAATTTAGAATTAGAAAAACAATTTGAACAAAAGGTTATGTTTATACATTATCGAATTTGGATATTTGTGATCGGTTCGGTTTGAAACTCGATAATCCATATTCAATTTGAAAATTGAATTGGAATTTGAACCCGTGCAAGTATATAACATCAATCAACTGAGAAAATTTTCTAGATCCGCTCATATAATACACGAATGATGTGAATGATGTGAGCTGGTGTTTAATTGATATGAGTGACACACTCAATGAGGATGGGGTGCTGTATGGAATGATGGAATTATAGATGGTAACTCAACCATTAAATTTGACATTAAAAACACCTTTTAAAATTTTAGTTTTTAAAAATTATAATTGCTTTTTGAATATTTGGTTTAGGTTATTTAGCCTATTTTTTTAGTGATTTTAGTTTCTTAAGATAATAATTTTTTAACTTATCGTACGTGATACCAATCTCATGTACCCAATTTTGCATTGTAATGTCATTATCAACTATTAAATAACTAGGATATAGCCCGTGTAATACACGGGTGGTTAAAAAATATATTTAAAAAAAATTAAATTTAATAATATACGTAATAAAACACCTTCTAGATTCAAAAGATATAGATAATGATAAATAAAATTTTATAATTTATAAATATCTAAAAGCCTCATTTAATGCATTCAAAGTTATATTTGTAACTTTGCTAGTAATTTAATAAATGGTAATAGTAGTGTTTTCACATGCATTGTTGAAGGTCGTTGGGAGAACCATTCTTTGACACGCCTTAGATTTGGAAGGTTAAATTTGGTAGATTGGCTGCTTTGACAGGAAATTTTCAACTACATTATGCATTATCTTTTGCTCCATCCTTCAGATTCTGACTATACAAAATTGAATATGATTTTTAGGCAGAGAAGTTCTGGAGCAGCATAACGGTTAAAGGAGGCATCCTCTATAAACAAGTCATTATTAACTCTTGGGTAGGGGTATTTCATTCTTTCTCAGTCAACACTTCACTTGTACTGCTCTTGGTGATTACTTAAATATTTTTATCTTCAACTAAACACACATTCCTCTAGGAGACATTGTGAACATCTTGTTTCACTGAACCCATTATTCGCATAAATGACAATTTCGTGATATTTTGAAGATAGAATGACCTTTTTGTCTGTCCTTATTAAAGAAATTATTATTTGGTGGTTGATATCAACTACCTAATTTTAGAAGATATCTCTGCAATAAATTTCAAACCCAACAACAAGCTCACAGCAAGAAATACATACAAACCTACTAAAAACCCGCAAACTAAACTTAAACACCAACCCAACTATAAACCTGCCTATCTCAATCCATAGTGCGCAACTATAAACTTAAACTCCAACTCAAATATAAACCTACCCATCTTAATTGAAAGAGCTCAAACATCAAAAAATATAATGAACATAACAAACTAATACATACATATTAAATCTAAACAAAAACATTGTTCAAAAATAAAAAAATCATTACAAAAAATAAAATAGCAAAATAATTAAAAGGAAAAACCTAACAAACCCGTGTGACACGCAGACTAAAAGCTAGTGAAATATATAATTGACTTTTAAACTTAGAGAAATATATAATAAAATATATTAAAAAAGAGGAATATATAAATGCCGGCAAAAGTTATAATAAGGGGCATTTACATATATACTCTCCCTAATTTCCCTTACTACATATATCCCCTATGTTACACATTTAATTACATATTTCCCCTCCCTAAACCACATATATTACATATCACCACATTTCACTAAAATTAACTAATTAAATGACTATTTTACCCTTAATAAACTAACTAAGCAACTATTTACATATATCTCCTTCTTAATAGCAACATTACATATATCCCCAATTTAAACCCAAACCGAATCGATGTTAAGACAAAAATATCGGTTAGCAACTACAAAATATTATTTTTTACATAGTATATAGATTCAATATTTCTAACATGGGTGGCATATCAACAAATTTTATCACGTAATATTATATATATAAAAACAAGATTAATTTGACAAAACTATAAAGCCACAAGTTCGTCCCTTTTCCGAGACGGATCCAAAATTTTGTATTGTTAAAGGGGCATAAATGGATCAGGTTAGAACAAGTGGTCAAAAATTACATTAAATCATTTCAAAGTAATAAGCATGCATATTCTTCAATGAATAAATACTAGTTTTATTTAATGCATAAACAACATTTGTTTATCAACTTCAAAGATTACTTCATTGATTTCACTTTATGATCACCTATTTTTCTGCTTGTCACCAAATGTGCCTGCTTACATCCCCAAACCTTTGAATTTGAAAACCTTCATATATTCTTCAATATGAGACAAATCGTTCTCTCTATACCTGGCATTTGAAGAGGGACAAAAAATTTTACACTTTTGACCACAAACATAAATTCAAAAAATTGCCCAAATATGGGTCGTTTGGCATACAATATCAATTCTGTCAAATTTTCTAGCATCCATCCAAGTATATATTTTGACTTTTTCCATGGGCTCCTTGCATCTGAGTGCAAGTCTACCTGAGCGTGATCGCCACCAACCTGTTTTAAATCAAAAGCACTCCTAAATCATCATTAAAGAAGTAATAACCATAGTTCCTTCTCCATTTTATAGCAACAATAATCTTCAATGGGTTTAGGAGGAAAAATAGGTTCTATTGTGTCAAATAACATTCATATCTTGGTAAAAACTCGAAATAGCAATGCACACGTCTGTATGTCAAAGAAAAGACTTACATCAATAATAACTAAAATATTGCAATGAAATGTCATAACAACAAGTTAATTACTAATAACAAGTGAAGAATGACAAAATTTATGATAATAGGAATATGAACGCCCAATCTCAATATGGGTTGATGACATACTTTAACCAAAATTCGGAATGGCCCTTCGCAAAAATTTAACACGCATTAACATTTTAAAACATAAATTACTCCTTTTGGCATGTACTTGAAATAACACTTGATCTGTTTCAATCTTGAAGTATACATATACTGAAATTACCCTTCCAGTCAATAACTACAGTTTGACAAATATTTGCAGATCATAATAAAATCTGGGACGTCTGCAAATTTACATGAACGGAACAGAAAATTAGAAACAAAAAAACTATACCCTTCTTTATATCCTCCTAAGAACCACTACTATATCCAAGCAACCGTTTTTATCAAGTGAAACATTCCATTTTCTTTCACATAATGTTTTCCCAACCTGAAACAGTTGAACAATTACCAAGTCCCCATGTACATCATTGTTGAGTCAGATATTTACAAAGGAAGATTGGAATCTTCTCAACCTCCTCAAGAAATCGGCTAAGTATGGACTACGAGCAAGTTTGGACCATCGAGCATGGTGTTTCAGACCTACTTCAATGAAATCTTCTAAGTGTTGAAGGCTTCGAGCAAGCTACACTTCGCCGAGCAAGAGTGTTCTTCATCGAGTATGGATTGCCAATCGAGCAAACAACTTGATCATCCAGCTTAAACCAAGTGTTCCGAGCACATTGGTGGGTCGAGCATGGATGCAATAAAGAAGATGTCAAATGTTCTAAGTATAGACTTCGAGCATGGTTCAGTCCCGAGCAAGCTATGCATCCAAGTATGCTGAAGATTATTCAATAAGTCTCTAAGGAAGGATTGAAGACATCAAGAAGAATATGCTTGCTCGATGGACTTATTCGAGCAAAAAAGGATTGGTCAAGAAGATTGAAGCATGCTGGAGGAGAATTTTTTCTATCAGAAAATATTCTAAGTATGCTCGAAGACTTGCATCAAGCATGCTGTGCATATCAAGTCTGCTCGAACAAGATATATCATACTCGAAAACTTGTTTACACTTGTGTTTTTATTTTAGTCATCCATTATGTAATAATATGGCTTCTAGAAAGAATGTCAGGGTCAATAAATAGAATGATAGGCTGTCATTTAATGGAATGGATTTGGACGGTTCTTTGGTGAATACGAGGGCACACACCAGAGCGAATATTCTCTTTGTCTCCTCGTACCGTTGCCGTCACGAAACCCTAGACACTCTTTTCATTGAATATCACTGTTACATTGAAACGACTCATTCAATATAGTGAATCTTTGTCTTTGATTGTTCTTACTAATTATCTTTTCTATTTCATACCTTCACTCCCATCCACTAAATATACTAATTCTGCCAGGATATTCAAGAGGCCTTTGGGTTTATTAGATCTGTGTGTTCTTGTCAACCTTTTAAGGTTTGCACCAGGTCCAGTCCTGACAAGTGGTATCAGAGCTCTGGAAGCTCGCTTAAGGCCACGGGACTGAAGGTTTGAGATAATGTTTGAATTTTGAAAGGGTTTAAAGGTTGCTGAGTCCATATCTGCACAAATGGATGATCAAGAAGTATCTACAAATAAGATACCAAGGTTGCTCGGCCATTAAAACTTCATAAAATAGAAAGTGTTGTTTGAAGCAGCTGTAAACTACAATGATATTGAGCTTTGGAACTCAATCAGAGATGGACAATATATTCCTTCCCTAGCACCAGGCAACCACGCAACCATTGAAAGAAAAATGAAGAAACGAGATGACAAAGCATTGTCAATGTTGAAACTTGGTCTCTCATGGGAAATATTGACCCGTGTGAATCGCCACAAGACTGCAAAAGAGATATATGATGCAGTTATCGAAATGTTTGAAGGAAACGTTGAGCTCAGAGACATTAAGAAAGACAGATTGAAACATCAACTTGACCTATTCAAGTTCAAAGAAGGTGAAAGATGGAAATCAGTTCTTCAAAGGTTTAAGACTATTGTCAATGAAATCAAAACTATTGATTTACAAATCTCTGATTTTGAGCTAAACAAGAACTTACTGTCTTCTTTATCCGATGAATGGTATACTGCAAGCAAGTTTATAAAAGAAAAGGTGAACTTTTCCAACTTCAAGTTGGATGATGTTATATCATTTCTACAAGCTGCTGAACACGAAATGATTGAGAACAATATGATTAGAGAAGAGAAGCCCAGTTTTCCAGTGACAAATGCACTAGTGGCACCAATGGGCAATCTCTCTATCAAGTCTCAACAACCTATTGTGGAGGAGCCATTTGAAACAGGATCTATGTGTGGAGGAAACCAGTCAAGAGTCAATGTTCAAATGATTGAAGACAATGATTATGCATCAACAGCAAGTGGGCATCCACGCTATGTTCAAAATTCTGGACAAGAGACGGACTATCAAGCACTGTTTTCCATCTTCACTGATTCCTATAATGCCTTTGTTGCAAAGAACTTGATTCACACAAGTGTTGTGCAAGAAGACCTGGAGCAGATAGATGCAAATAACTTAGAGGACATGGATCTTAAATGGCAAGCAGCCATGTTGGCTGTGAGAAGAAAAAGGCTATACAACAGGACAGGAAGATCAACCTTCTCTGGACCCAATGAAAGAATAGGCTTTGACAAGTCAAAAGCAATCTGCTACAACTGCCAGAATCCTGGTCACTTTGCAAGTGAATGCAATCAACTTAGGCAGATTGGAAATCAAATGTATCAGAATCAGTTTTACCATAACCAACATCAGAATTATCAAAGGGTTCATGTGGCATTCATAGCCAAAGTGCACGAGAATGGAGAATTCTCAAACTCACACTCACATGTACCATCTGAACCTTCTGTTTCTGACCTTCTTATGATCATTGATAATCTTCACAGAGAGGTTGGAAACTGGAAAACTGAGTGTGGGAGAAAAGAAGCTATGCTGAATGTCTATGAAGCTAGTGAAGCCACTTATGAAAATCAAATTAAAAGTTTGGAAGAAGATTGCGTTCAAGCCTACATGACTCAGTCAAAGCAAAATGTTGAAATTAAGGGTTTGAAGAAAATATAAACTGAAGAAAAGCTCAAGAATTCAGAATTGCTTATCCAAATGGAATTTTTGAAGAATCTTGTGTCAACTGGAAACATTGTGCGATATTTGGAAAAGATGAGCCCTGAAGAAAAATACAAAAAGGTTTCACCACCCTTTTGTGACAAGTATCCTCTCAAAGTTGACAAAGAGCAAAGAGAGGAGTACTTGAAACAATTCAAGAGTGTCTTTGAAGAAAAGAAAGAGTTTTTAAAGATGTTTGAAGAGGTGATTGTGGATAAAAATGGTGAGTTTGTGATAAAGGAAAGTGCTGCTGCAGAAAAGACAGAAATGAAGCATGCTGAATCGAAGAAGAAATGGAGTGAATACTCTAGTGAAAAAAGAAGTTGTAGTTGCAAAAGTGATAACTCATCTGATATCAAGAAAAAGAAGAAGCCTGTGAAGAAGAAAGTTGAAAAACAAATACCAATGGTTCCCAAGGTAAATCAAAAAATGAAGAAACATTATGAACAAATGAGAAGGGAACACAAGTATTTGACATATTTGAGAGACCTCAATCAAAGAACAAGAGTGATCAATCAGGAAGCCACTCAAATGATCAGATCTATGCACCAATATATCCTGTATTCTCCAATCATGAGCTGTTTGATATTGGAGATGTTGAAGATATGCCAAGGAGAAGATATGTGCTTGAAGAGAAAGGAAGTTCATCAAGGACCTCTACAAAGCTGAAGAAGATAAAGTTTTTAAAGGAGAAGTACCCACAGAAGCTTGAATTGAATAAGCCAATCAAGATGAACTTCAGTGGATTCTTGTATGCTAAAACCTCTTTAGGTTTTGACTTTCCAAAACCCAGTGACAGAAATAAAGACAAACAACTACTGGAAGATATGGGAAGTTTTGCCAATATGGTGCAAGAAGTGTGATGCCTATGGATATCACACTGATTCATGGGGTTGTGGAAGAGAAATTTGAAATTTCTGATATATTTTGTGGATTAGACATGAAAGGATACAAGCAGATGTATGAAAGATACCTGAATGGTGAAAAGAATACATCAAATAATGAAGATCACATACTCAAGTTAGAAAAGAAATTGAAGACAGTCCTGAAACTGAATGAAGGATCAACTGTATCAAACAAGACTGTTAAAGAAAAGAGGCCAAGATTGAAATCAAAAGATAAAGTGAGACCTGGAACTCTAAATGGAGATGAAAATTTTCTGGTGAAACAAGGTTATGAACCTAGAGGTTTCCAGTGGAAGACAAAAGAAGAAATAGTAAAGAAGAATGAGACTGTGATTGAACAAGTTGATGTGAAAGAGGCTGAAGCTACTGTTGAATTTGGATATGAATCTGATGATTCATATGAATTAGTACATGAAGATTCAGTTCCAACCTCTGTTGAAGTCTCAACTGATTCTGACTTATAAACTGATGAAGTTTGTAACTCAGAAAGTAACTGATCTTCTTGTGTTTGTATGTGCAGGAACAGTCCTCAAATGGAAATGATATATGGTATATGGACAGTGGATGTTCCAGGCACATGAATTGTGATAGAGAACCACTTGTGAACTATGAACAAAAATTTGAAGGACCATTTGCCTTTGGGAGTGATGAAACTGGAGGGAAAATTGTTGGTAGAGGCACTCTTACAAATGGTAAAGTATCCTTTGAGAATGTGCTGCATATTGAAGAACTACGGTACAATTTACTCAGCATTTCTCAAGTGTGTGATAAAGGATACAAGATCGAATTTGATGATGCACATTGTTTCATTTTGAAGCCTAAGTTTGTCATCCCACCTGAAACGATAATGATGATGGCACCTAGGAATGAAACCCTCTATGAACTTATAATGAAAAATGAAATCTCTAGAGGTGGTTCCTGCTTTGTGTCCAATGCTACTGACAATGAAACATAGATGTGGCATAGAAAGATGTGTCATGTAAATCTCAAAAACATGAACAAGCTTGTGAAAGGGGAGCATGTTGTAGGTCGTCCTACAAAAGAGTTCAAGTTGGAAGAAAAATGTTCTTCCTGTCTCAAGGGAAAACAACACAAATCCTCACATAAAAGCAAACTGATTAACTCAATTGATGACGTGTTGGAACTGCTTCACATGGATCTGTTTGGTCCTATAAGTGTTCCAAGTATTCGAAAGAAGAGGTTTTGCCTAGTAATAACTGATGACTTTTCAAAGTTTACATGGGTTTTCTTCATGGGAAACAAAATTGAGACTCCTATTTTGATCAAGAATTGTGTACTGAGAATGCAAAACCAACTTGAAAAGAGAGTAAAAGTGATTAGAAGTGACAATAGAACAGAGTTCAAGAATGGAATTATGGAAGAATTTTGCACTTCTAAAGGGATCTTTCAACAATACAGTGCTCCAAGGACACCTGAACAAAATGGTATTGCAGAAAGGAGAAACAAAACACTAATTGAGGCTGCAAGAACCATGATACCAGATGCCTACCTTCCTGTGACATTTTTGGCAGAAGCTATCAACATTGCATGTTATGTGCACAACAGGGTCCTTTTGAACAAGACTCATAACAAGACTCCATATGAGATAATTTTCAAAAGAAAACCTTATGTGAAGTTCTTGAAGCCATTTGGATGTAAATGCTCACTGTTGAACTCAAAGGACTATCTCAACAAATTCCAATCCAAATCTTTTGAACGTTTCTTTGTGGGCTATTCATCTCAATCTAAGGCTTACAGAGTTTATGTCAAAGAGCACATGGTTGTCATTGAGTCCCCGGACATCATATTCAATGAAAATCACTTCAATGATATGGAAGGACCAGAATGGTTGTTTGACTTAGAGAAAATGATAAAGTCATTCAAGATTTATAATGAAGATGTGGATGACAGCATGTTCAGAACAAGCATTGAAGAAAAGAGGAAACAAAAGAAGATTGATCTGGACAAGCTGTGGTCAACTGTTGCATCAGGAGAGAAAGAATTTAATTTTGAAAGAATTAACAGAAGACCAGATGAGATTGAGTCAAATGAATAAGAAACAGCTGTTGAAATCTCAAATGATGGTCTAAGTGGTGTGGAGAGGAACCAATGCATAACCAACCTGAAGACACTGATAGAAATGAAGACATATTCCAATCACTGTTTGTTTCTCTACAAATTGGGAACAATGAAGCATCCACATCAGGAAATGCAATGAATCAAGAATCTCTTGAATCTTAAGAAGAACCTCAAAATGAAGTTGCTGATGTCAACATGACAAATCTAGACACTGAATTCATTGCAGGTCAGATTGTTCAGACTTCCTCGGTTGAAAGAAACCATCCTACTGAAAACATAATTGGTGACTTGCATGAAAGAGTGACAAGAAGTTCATCTGAAAGGGCAAACATTTGTCTTTATGCTTACTTTCTCTCTCAAGTTGAACCCAAGAATATCAATCAAGCCTTGAAAGACAACAGCTGGGTGGAAGGAATGCAGGAGGAGTTAGCTCAATTCAAGGACTTACATGTTTGGGATTTGGTTGACAAACCAAGAGGAAAATATGCAATTGGCACCTAGTGGGTTTTCAGAAATAAGAAGGATGAAAGGGGGATTGTCAATAAAGCAAGACTAGTGGCTCTAGGATGCTTACAAGAAGAAGGAGTAGATTTTGAAGAAGTCTTTGCTCCAGTAGCAAGATTAGAAGCCATCAGAATCTTCTTAGCATATGCTGCCTCCATGAACATCAAAGTCTATCAAATGGATGTAAAATCTGCTTTCTTGAATGGGAAAATAGATTAAGAAGTCTACGTCACTCAGCCTCCAGGTTTTGAAGACCCAATTCGTCTAAACAAGGTGTACAAACTGAGAAAAGCATCGTATGGATTACATCAAGCTCCTAGAGCTTGGTATGATGAGCTGTCAAACCACCTTTGGATAATGGTTTCTGCAGGGGTGCTATAGACAAGACTTTGTTCTACAAGAGATGGAAAAAGGATCTACTGCTAGTTCAAGTGTATGTTGATGACATCATATTTGGTTCAAAAAATGAATAAATGTGCAAGGATTTTGAACAAGTGATGAAGTCAAAGTACAAAATGAGCTCAATGGGATAAATGAATTTCTTTCTTGGACTGCAAGTGCAGCAGAAGACTTATGGAATATTTATCAATCCATCCAAGTATGTGCAAGAGATTCTAACCAAATTCAAATGCCAAGACTACAAGACAGTGTCCACTCCAATGGACACACATGAGAAGATGGTGGCAGATGAAAAGGGGGAGCCTATTGATCAACATGAGTATAGGGCCAAGATCGGATCAGTGATGTATTTAACAGCTTCAAGGCCAGATATCATGTATATAGTCTATGTATGTGCAAGATTTCAAGAAAACCCCAAGGTTTCTCACATGTTAGCTATGAAGAGGATATTCAGATACCGGAAGGGAAAACCAGACTTGGGGATCTTGTATCCAAAGAACAACTCCTTTGATCTGGCATCTTTCACTGACAGCGACTATGATGGTTGCAACATGAGCAGGAAGTCTACATCAGGAGGATGCTAATTTTTAAGGAATAGGCTGGTGTCATGGCAATGCAAGAAGCAGACCACAGTGTCCATCTCAGCTGCTGAAGCTGAGTACATTGCTGCATCTGCCTGCTATGCACAGGTTCTTTGGATCCAAAACCAACTACTGGATTATGGTCTGAATTTCTTACTTACTCCTATTTACATTGACAATATTGCTACTATGTTCATTGTGAAAAACCCAGTTCGACATTCAAAAACTAAGCATATAGAAATTAGGTATCATTTCATTAGAGACTGCAATGAAAAAAGGGCTAATAGAAATGAAAAGGGTAGATACAACTGATAATTTGGCTGATCTGTTCACCAAACCCTTAGACAAGACCAGATTTCATTTCTATTAAAATGCCTAGGTATGATCAATGCTGATGAGGTCTAATTGATGATATATGCTAGAGTAGGATGCATACTGACTATCTGTTTGATACTCATTGTTTTTTATTGCTTGATTCATTGATATGTGCTTAAATGACTATCTTTTGCATGAATTCTGCTTGAATGAAATTGATTGTGTGAACTGTGAAGTTGAGTGTTTAAATAATTGCTTATTTGATCTACTTTGATTGATTTGAGTGCTTCGAGCTAGAATCTGTCCTTAAAATTGTTGTTGTTACTCTTCGAGCACAAACAATATGTCTTGAAAACTTTTCTAAGTATTTCAAGCACAGATAACATGTTTCTGTAATTCGAAGCACAGTCAAGTGTCCAAAATATTGTTCTACCTGTCTCGAGCACATACTTTGAAATGATAAATTCTGATGCTTTTTGATAGGATTCATATGTGCTTAAGTGAACAATTATTCATATTGTATGAATATGTTGATTGGGTGAATCATAAGTATTGTTAGTAAAATTATTTGTAAGTCATATGCTCTTGAAAGTCAAGTTGTTTTCAAAATCAAATGCAAAATGGATTTCAAAAGAAAGTGATCTTTGAAACAATTGAAATGATTTTTGGCTTAACAAACAGTTTTTGATGAACTCATAAGAGAAATGATAAGAATATTCAGTTCCAAGCTTTATAGAAGCTTAACATTTTTTAAATAGAGATTGTATCCAACCTTTTGGGAAATGATAGAATATTGTCTGATCAAACTAACACATGGATTATAGGCTTAAAAGATCTAAATTAGTCATTGATTGTATGGTAGCTTTCCATGGTGAGTAGTTGAATAGGTGATATAAACATAATGAATCTGCTAAGACTGATGTGGTGAAACATTTGAAGACCAAGGTATGTTTTCTTGCACATCTCTCCAAATGATAGGCAGAAAGATAATTATCCAGTCATACACAAACCTGTTGATGTATTGGTCGCCCAAAAAACTCTTTTTTAATAAATGAGCATATATATATATATATATATATATAGGTACTAGAATAAAAAAAATTTGCTAATTATATATATATATATATGAGCATATATATATATAGGTACTAGAATAAAAAAAATTTGCTAATTATAATAATATTTATATTCTCTATAAAGGGGCACCAAGGGAACTACGGGGGTGGGGCATCCAAATAAGTCCTAAACACCCTGAATGTAAGGCATGTAAGTCCGGATGGCATGTAAGTCCAACGTTCAACCTTAAAGTTTGATCTTTAAAACTCTGCTCTAAATAATCAAAACAATTTTGACCATGCATCAAGGGTTGAAGTCAAATTGGGGTGACTTGGAGAAAACTGAATAAGCTTTTAGAAGAGATAAGGACCAACCAAAGTCCAAAGTGTTGACCATTCATTCCTTATGCATCTAATTGAACCTTAATAATATCACTGACTTCAATGATAATCATGCTAAGTTTATACCTGCTGTCAACCTGTGTTGAGTCATAATAAGGTCAACTATGAAGTGTTGTGAATTTATTTAGACAATATGATCCCATGTTGAGATCTCTCTAAAATGTTTTGTAAGGACCAATAACTGAATTCTGATCTCTTATTCACCATAAACTTATGCTTAGGTCACTGAAATATTTGAAAATGATAAAATTGATGATTTGAGTGAAGGTTTATGTGTGAACATGTCTAAAGTGTTAGACAAATGTTTCTGATGTGTGATCTAAAATGGTCTAAGTGCGTTCGAGCATGACTCTATGCTTGAAAGTGTGTTTGTTGCTCTTTAAGCACAATGATATGCTTTGAAAACTTTTCTTAGTGTTTCGAGCATAAATGTCTTATTTATGCTCTACGAGCACAAGTTTTGTCAGGATAAATGTTTCTAAGTGTTTTCGAGGATGCATATACTCTACGAGCACAAGTTTTGTCATGATAAATGTTTCTAAGTGTTTTCGAGCATGCGTATACTCTACAAGCACAAGTTTTGTCATGATAAATGTTTCTTAGTGTTTTCGAGCATGCATATACTCTACGAGCACAAGTTTTGTTATGATATATGTTTCCAAGTGTTTTCGAGCACGCATATACTGTACGAGCACAAGGTTTGACATGATAGATTCATCTAAGTGTTTTTGAGCATGAGTATACTCTACGAGCATATGTGATCGAGTAAAGTAGATGCATTGAAGGTGTCTCAAGTATGATTAAGTGTCTGAATATTTCTTTAAGTACTTCGAGCACAAGATAAGTCTGTTGTGATTGAAATTGTTTCCAAGTGTTTTCGAGTATGGTAATTATCACGAGCATACTAAATTGCTAACTTAATCTGATTTTGATAAGTGCTTGTAATAATCTCGAGTATGATATTATACTCGAGCATGTGTGGTTGTTCAACTTGTTTATTGAATGTGAAATTTTGGTTTTAGGCAAAATCTCGAGCATGGGTATATTCGAGCATAGTTGTGATTTATCTTGAAAGACCTTAAGAATACTCTAAGTTCTTTTCTTGAGTATACTTGTTTTCAAGCAAACTTTTAAATGAAAAATTTTCATATTACTTAACCATTTCACATTGCAAGTAAGTCGAGCCTAACTTGAGATAAGTATTCGAGTTCATAGGGAGACAGCTGTTCATTTGGCTGTATGCTCGAGCAGGGGTGGTACATTTAATTCAAATTAAATGACAGCTGTAGTGCACTAGATGACAAATCCATGGTGTACTGACCAAACGTTAGGTATAAAAGGGGGACTTAGAGACTTTTCCAAACATTTCATTTTCCCTCTTTTGACCTTAAACACAAACCCCTTACTCGTAACTCCTCTGCTCGCTCCGATTAAACCGTTTGTGCTCAATACTTACTCAAATATTTCCATTAGCTCTGTTTCGACCTTGGCAAGATATCGATTATCGATTATCGCTTAATCGAGTATCGAAATTAGGGTTTGTATTGTTCGAATACTAACTGATTAATGAAATTGTGCAGGTTCGCAAACTATTACGGAACAGGTTACTGAAGATGCATCTCTTCTCTAACTACCAACTGCTTTTACTCTGCTATTTTGAATACTGGCTATCTCTATGTTTTGCAGATCTGATGGCTATGAAATTCGAACCGAAGCACAATATGTACGCCCGTCTGGAAGTCAATGAAGAGAATAGGGAGTTGGAGTTCATAATCAACTTTCTAAACAACTCCAACTTACAGGTGGCACTTACAGAGAACCCGACCATTTATAGAAATCATATCACCGATTTTCTGGGGTTCTGTTGCTTATGTGGACGATATTAATGGAGTTCTGCTGCCTACGGTCTCCCCACCGTAAGCTACGGTGGGACCGTAGCCTACGGTCATCAGCCACTGCTTTACGGTGACATCCCCCTTGCACTGTTTTGCCCGTAACTTCTTCGTTATAGCTCCGTTTTACGCATCGTTTTCGGCACGTCTTCGTCTTCAAATTCTCTATCATTCTATGCAATAAAATATTCATTTCACTCCATCTCATATGCGCCAATTTAGCTCCTTTAAGCTCCGCTCACCTGTAAACGTAAAACCACTAAAAGTAATCGTGTCCAAGACATATAAACACATAAAATACACGATATAACTTACTTAACACATATTATTTCACCCACACATCACATTCCCACACTTATCCTTTTTCATCCCGAAACAGATGTACAATGAAATCAGAACCGGAAACTGTTTTTACTAAATACTCAATTTATTTTTATCATTAACAGATAACACAAAACCCGCGATTGCCGATATTGCTATCCACTTAAAACCATGCCCTAATACTTACCGACACAAATAAGGTATGACAATT
The DNA here is from genome assembly GCF_021521415.1 of Bidens hawaiensis. Taxonomy (NCBI): domain Eukaryota; kingdom Viridiplantae; phylum Streptophyta; class Magnoliopsida; order Asterales; family Asteraceae; genus Bidens; species Bidens hawaiensis. The sequence continues at coordinate 46,051 of NW_027499539.1, read as the reverse complement.
TCATTAGTTTATATGATTAAATGGAACCCACACATCAAGGCCCTGAAGCCGCCTTACCATGCTTCATTATGGTTTTACCAAGCCAGACCATCCCAAATTGACTTAAACCTTAGAGCTAGATGATCAAAACTATGCACAACCATGTGTACCATTTTAAGACCATATGTAATAAAACAATCATGGATATTTTATCGAACCAAAACCTAAACTTAAGTATCAAAGTCTACCAGAATGGCCATTAGATACGATTAAGGTACAATTATGTAACTAACTAGTAAATAGCCCCCTCTACATGGTATACCCCCGTTATCAAGCAACACCCCAAAGTCCATCACCATAGGTGAGTATGCATGAATTCATCTGTAGGGCTTACATATGACGTGTCCCGTGTGGTCCGTTTCTTAATGGTAATGAGACGCGAGCACGGGGACCCCATATGACTAACAGCGTGGATGATCAAGTCAGTAGTGTAATTGCACTTTAAAAGCACATAATGATCATGTTTAATGACTTATATTTGGCAGATAAACTGCGGGTTTTCTCTTTGAGCTCTTTTAATATTTATAAATCCACTTAGGGGATATGAATACCCAGATGATATACCACATAAAGACCCATGGTCTCCGAACCCTAGAGCATCCCATCAATACATGATTTAAGGTTATAAAACCATACACCTATGAAGCGTTAACCACTTAAACTAGAAGCATTTTCGTTATGTTTATATCACAAGCCATCTAGCATACTCTAACGTTAAGCCTATCCAAGCATTGTTTAATAGTCTATTCATATTTTAAAATTTTCTTTTGCTGATCAAATCTAACAAAAGGCTTGAGTATGGCCCGACCTTTCATCCCAATCCTTACACAGGCTTAGCTAAACAAACAAAACCCGAAGATGTTTCCCACTAAAATCAAGTAATTAAAAGTTCAATTAAGTCAACAACCAAATCGTCCTTTCATTCTTAAAGGCTGAGCCTACCGGCACATCCCAAATTAAGTGTGTTACTGTTCCTTTATTATTATTATTATTACTATTATTATTATTATTATTTTTTATATATATTTTTTATTTTTTTTAAATTTTTTATTTTTTATTATTATTTTTTTTTAATCGCTCCAGTTTTTCTATCATTTTTCATTGTGTATAAGTATAAAATTTTCGGGACATTCTTAGCATTACCCGCATCCCACACTTAAATATTACATTGTCCCCAATGTAATTATTTATTTAAAATTCGAGTGTGACACATGGGAACTTCAACATTTTAACAACCAAAGTAAAGGAAAGAGACACATGCACCTGATTCGAATCTCTCTTGTCAAACGGGTCCTGCTGATAAGTGTTGTTACAAACTTGACCCGAACTCCTTGAACGTTGATGTTACACTATATGCTCCACCGAATCTTGACTAGACCACCATGAACTTCCCCACACTTAGGGTTTATTATGACTGCAAAACACAAGCAAAAAGTAACACGTAAAAAGAAAAACAAAATTAAAGAAAAACAAAACAAAATAAAAGGTCGGGCTGCCTCCCGGTCAGCGCTAAGTTTTTGTTAAGGTCTTCAGCCGGACCGTTGCCTGATTTTGCGGTTATGGTGGTCTAATGGAGTGCTTACCTTCCTCCGCTTCATTCTTCTTACTTCTCCAACAGAGTGATACATTATCCATAGGATTCCACCTTGGCCCAAAACACGCTACCCTTCTTTGTTCATTCTCAAACCCCGGTGGCTTCTTTACCTTCTCCTTCTTTGGCAGTTTCTTCTTACTCCTTCCACATGTCTCATCATTGCCCACCTTTTTACTCGTAGCCTTGATATCATCACCTGAAGTAGCCAACTCCTCAATTTGAATTTCTACTACATTCAACTCCTCTTTCTCTCTCTCCCGCTTCGACCTATCAAACACAAAACCCACTTCTTTGGTGTCATCCTCGCTTACATGAGGAAGACACCTGTTAGTAACACCTGACCTAGAATATTTATTTTCAAAAGAATAATCAAAGGAATTTGAAAATATATTTAGAACTAACTTACGGTTACCAAAGGTCATGCACACGGTTCCATTGCGGCAGTTGATTTGAGCATTTGATGTTGCCAAAAATGGTCTCCCCAATATCACTCGAGGTTCTTCTTCATTCTTTGCTCGTTCATAATCAAGAACAAGAAAGTTTTTCAGGATAGTAAAAATCACCAACTTTTACCGCGACACCAACCAACTTCCCCCGGGGCCGTCTTTAAGTGAAATCAGCTAACACCAAGGTGGTGTCAACTTCTTGTAACGGTTCAAACTCAAACCGGTCATACACACTCCCCGGTAGAACACTTACACTCACACCATAATCAACAAGTGCCTTGGTGGTCTTGAACTCCTCAATCTGAATGGAGATGAGTGGTGCCCCTGTTTCAAATTCTTCAACCGCGTTGTTCACCCCATTATCTTCAATTGTGATGGCACTAACTTGTACGTTTTTACCATTTGATGAACTACTACCCTGATGGCTGGGGTTCTTTAAAGTATCACTTGGTAGCTTGGATGGATTTCTTTTCAAACTTGCCACTTCTTCAGCTAGCTGACTCACTTGTTTATCCCTTGATGCATTAGCTTTTTCCTGGAGCTCTAACCTTTGATTAACACTTTTATTCTGAGCTTCCTGATCTGCCTTCATTTGCTTCAAAAAATCCATGACATCCTTGATTGACTCTTCTTTATTACCCCTAGAATTTCCTTGTCCTTGTTGATAACTCCTTTGATAGCATTTATTGTACCCCCCCCCAAAGTCTCTCTGATTATACCCACTCTGACCATTTCCTGCACTGTTCCCGTACTGTCTCTGATTCGACTGATATCCTGTTTTCTGAGAGCTGCCCTGAAAGTTCGGGCACTGCTGAGTGTTCGAGTTTCCATAGCTGAAGTTTGGGTGGTTTCTGAGTCCCGAGTGATAGGTGTTCGAGTTCATATTGTCATTGTTGTACCTTTTCTCACCCTGAACATAATTAACCTCTTCTTCCTCTTCATCTTCATCATCTTCCGCAACACCACAACTTGCCAAATCATGCCCTAGTTCACCACATCGTTCACAAACCAGATATGCTTTTCCCGACTTCCCTTTTTCTTTCGTACCAGCAACCATTAATTGATCTAACTTCTTTTCTAACCTTGCCATCAGATCATCTGAACTTCCACTATCTATTGCTTTCACCACTGACCTCTTTATCATTCTGTTCGACCGGGCCTGTCTCTTAGAGTTCAAAGCATGTCTCTCAAGATGCCCCCAATCCACATGTTCATCATTAGTGAGAAAAGATCCATTAGTGGTAGATTGGAGGTCTCGCAAATCGTCAGTCGATAACCATCGGAATGCCTTTATCAATTTCCATAAAGCTATACCATGGTGAGGTTAAGTCCTCAACAACAACTTGAACCGCTAAAAAGCTTCATAAAAAGTCTCTCCTTTACGCTACTGATAATTTTTGATAGATGTTCTAGCTTCTGAGGTTCGCTGTGGCGTATAATACTCATCTAAGAACTGTTGTGCCAAATCTTACCACGTATAAATATTGGATGATGGCAATGAGAGGAACCATTGCTTTGCTGCATCTTTCAAACTGAATTGGAAGACTACCATCTTCACCTCATCTACAGTAAACCCTTGACTGGAGATTGTCACACAGATTGAGTTAAAATTCTCCTCTGTGGCTTTTCCATGAAACGTGGGTAATCCGGTTAAGCTACTCTGTCTGACTGAAAAAGTTCTTCCATTTCTCACCGGAATAATGATTGGCAAGGGATTTGTAGCCACCTGTGGAATAAAATGGCTTTGAACCCTCCCGAACTGGTGGTGGAGCAAATGCTCTCGGAACCCCATCATTAAACTCATACACAGGAACCTGTGGTTCTTGCACAATTGGTCTTCTTTGTGGCCTGCGGTTACGTGGTGGTGGTTGTTGTTGTTCCTCATCTTCAAATTCCTCAAAATCATCAAACCCCCTTCTTCTATTGTTCTCACTCTCAAAATCAACAACACCCTGAAAATATGGTGCTTCAGATCTGATTGACCGATCATCCCTCATGTGATACGGTTTATGTTAAGTTGTTGGTTTAGTGGTGGCAAGTCATTGAGTGGAGGATTTTGTGGGATGTGTTGTGGGCCGGGTTGTTCTTGATTAGGAGGTGGATCTTGGTTTCCGGGTTGAAACACAGGTGGGATTGGGTAAGGCTCCTGATGGTTGAGGGTTTAGGGTTTAGGGTTTAGGGTAAGAACTCAATCCTAATTGTTGATGACCAAAATCATTAACTGATAAACTTCAAATATCATTGATTACCCAAGAACATTTTCAAGCATACAAACAAAATCCAAAAGTTAAGGTTCAAAGTACCACAAATCCAATGAACAACTTAACCCTACACCCGGAGATGGTCACGAGCAGATTAGCCTAGCATATGCATCTTGAATGGCCTCTTTGATTCTTGAATGGATGATGGCATGGATGATTATGGTGATTAGTAGGTGTTAAGATGGTGGAGAATGGCCCCAAAATCGTCCAGTATGAAGGATAGCCGTCCTAGGATTTAACCGGGCTTAAATATGGAAGAAAATACCAAAGGATCGTGTTTTTCCGCCCAGGCAACCGTAGCCTACGGTCTCCCCACCATACGCTACGGTGGGACCGTAGCCTAGGGTCATCAACCACTGCTTTACGGTGACAGCCTCGTTGAACTGTTTTGCCCGTAACGTCTTCGTTATAGCTCCGTTTTACGCACCGTTTTCGGCCACGTCTTCGTCTTCAAATTCTCTATCATTCCATGCAATAAAATCTTCATTTACACTCCATCTCATATGCGCCAATTTAGCTCCTTTAAGCTCCGCTCACCTGTAAAAGTAAAACCACTCAAAGTAATCGTGTCCAAGACATATAAACACATAAAATACACGATATAACTTAACACATATTATTTCACCCACACATCAAAGCATCGGTGTTAGGTCAGGACATTGAAGTCATAGAGGCATCTATTAGAGAAGCACTACAGCTGAACGACAACCATGATGTGCTAGGTTATCAAGGCGTTATCTATGAAGGTCAATTCCAAAAGGGGAGCTTTCCGTTGTTATACAGATTCCTAATACATCATGTGATTCAATCCTTATCTCCTAGAAGGGGAACATGGACATTGCTGAGCAGGAAGTTAGCAACAACGACTGTAGCACTATTGTTCAACCAACCATTCAACTTTTCAAGATTTATATGAAAAGGTTTCGTCAGCAATGCTGAGAAACAGGCACATCAGCGTTTCCTAATGTATCCTAGGTTCTTGCAGATCGTGATTAAAAGATCTTTGCAAGGTCTGTACATGGCAGGACAACCTTTAAGACTGCAAGATCCAAACATATACAAGAGAATCAAGGGAGCAAGAAGTCAATTCAATGAGAATGTTGAGTGGGACATTCTTCCCTGGTTACTTGATCTAAACATTGAAGTAATGGAAGTACCTGCGTCCCTTGAACAGACTGATGAATCTGATGAAGATGAGGATGATGAGAGTGATGATGACTCGGATGACAATGATGATGATCAGAATGCTGGTGATAATGATGCGGGAGCTGAGCTTATAGTGGTTGAGCCACAGGCAGAGCAAGTGATAGATGAGCCTGCTGTCCAACAGATTGCCCATGAAACTCACAATGATGATGATGATGTGGGTGATAATGTTAAGATTGAAGAACCAGTTGAGGAACTGGAAGTGGATTCAAGGGGACTGGCAACTGAGCAAACTGGTAATGGTGTATTTATTGTCAATGTGGTGTCCAATGTGACTGACTCTATTCAAAAGATTGCACCACCAGACTCTCCAGGTCCAATTGAAGACAAAAATGATACATCCTCACTCGAATCAGACAAAGCCATGACTTTGTGCAATCATCCCCTGCTACTACTGAACCTCTTATATCCAGCCCTGAACCAATTCAAGACACAACTATCCCAACACCACCAACTTCACCTCCACAAGAACTATACAAGAAACATATGTACCTACACGACCAGCTTCACCTTTAAAAGAACCTAATCAACCTGAACCCATTCCCACATCCCAAGTTATTCAGGATACAACTGAACCTTACACTGTACCATCACCTGAAACCTCTTCTAGTGAACCTTATTCTGAACCTGCTCTCAAGCCTACACAAGAGACACCACCCTCAAGTCCAAATATCTATGATCTCATATCTGAAAATGCTGAATTGGAGTTTCAGAATATCATGCTTAAAGACAAAAATGTTTTTCGTGAAAGAAAGAACAAGGCCCTAAAGCAAGCTCTGCAACATGCCATTCTACGAATTCAAGCCCTGGAGCAGGCTGAGGTTGAGAAGACCTCAAATGCACCAAAACAGGGGAAGAATGATCAAGAAACAGATGCTCTAAAGCTAATCAAGGAAAATTATGATGAGGCCAGTGACGAAATTACTTAAGAAGGAACCTCCAATGCTCTGAAAATGATTAATGAAGAGTATGAGGAAGAGATGGAAATGGGAGATGCAGTGGAAGAGGGGGAGTTAGAAGCAGAAGAAGAAACCCCATAGCAAATAGAAAGAAGAAAACAAAAGGGAAAAGGGGTTGCTCATTCTGAAGAAGATCTGCATCCAAAGGCTACTCAGAATAATTTATGAAGATGATATACTTAAAAGAAATGAGGTCAATGACCTTGATGTAGCTGAAGCAGAATATGTCAAGACAGTATTTGAAAATGATAAATCAAGAAAGGACTCAAATTGAACAAAAAGAAGGAGATACCACAGGAAGTCCTTGAAACCTTGATTGAAATGAAAAATAAAGATGAAGAAGAAGAGAGAATGAGGAGATTGGCTGATGAGACAATAGGGGCAGCCATGGAGGAGTTAAAAAGAAAACAAACTGAAGAACCAACTCCCTATGGCACAAACTGAAGATGAGCCCAAAATTGCACAGCATGAGCCTCAGCAAGAGCTAGGATTAGGTCCACATATTCCAGAACAAAGAAAAAGACAATCTAGTGGAATTAGCTTAGGATTGCTGACAAAACTGACTGTCTTGGGAATCTACAACAACGTGCTGAAAAACCCAAAAATACATGATCCAGAGATTGTGGCTGCTGCAAGGAAAACACAGAAAGAAATGCATCAAAGATACAATGAGCCACAAGCTTAAAATATACCAGAGCCTAGAGTAGAAGAGATTTTTTATGATGAACCGGCTGAAGTGGTTTTTGAACTTATGGTGACTGAACCAATTATTATTGATGAGCCAGAGCCTAAGGTTAGGGAATCTGTGAAAAGAAAAGACACATCAGAGATACAGACCCCAAATGCCAAAAGACAAAAATCAGTAAAGAAGTTCTACACAAGAAAACACAAGCCCAAGGTTGTTGTTGAGCCAATGGTCACTCAAGCTGAATAACCAATAATTGAGGCCTTGCACAACCTTGATGAAAATATTGAAGTAGAAGAAGATGAGGATAGGGGAGAAAAGGAGGATAAAGCATACCTGTTGAGTCTTGGTTTTGATCAGAGTCACTTTGACTTCATGACAAGACATAGTATCGCAGAGGGTTGGAGGAGCAGAGAAACAAGAAGAACCTTCCTCTTGAAAGCTGGGCATTCTCCTTCATATTTGAATCGCCAAACATTTGAAATTTTTGATAAAATGTACAAGAATGCCTTGATTGATGACACTGCAAACTATGTAGAAAAGATCAGAAAATAAAAGGAGGCCAAAGACAATAGGGACTATGAAGAGTTAAAGAAGAAACACAAATACATCAAATTCCTGTAACTACATGGATATAAATATGACTCTCTTATTGGCTTATTTGTTGAAGAATTAAAAAAGAAAAGTGAAAATGGTCAAAGATTCTCACAAGGATGCTACATATTATGAAAGAGAAAGGAGATTAAAGATGAAACTAGATAAGGAAAGAGAGGAATCAGAAAAGAAGAAAGCTGAAGCTATACAATGGTTCAATGGTCCCGGAAGAGTGCAGACCTTGAAAGATATATTATTGCAAAAAGGGATGACTGAAGTTGAATTCGAAAGCATGCCTCATGAGCAATTGATTGAAATGTATCATAGAGAGCAGAGGCTATTTTGGAAATTCAAAGACAAATAGCAGACAAATTGAGAAGAGAAGAGAAGAAGAAGAAAGCACTGAAATGATAAGCATATTACACAAAAGAGGTGGAAAGATGCTAGATTTGGTAGTAAAAGATGCAGAAGAAATTAAAAGACTGTATGAAGAATCAGAAAGAATATTTGGGAAGCAAACATCTTCAACAAGGTCTGATGGACTTGTTGTAAGATCAGAGATAGTAAGGCCTGAGGCTATCAAAGACTTTGAGAGTCATTACTGAATATGGTGAAGAGACTCATATCATATTCAGGGATGACTTCAGAAGTTTCTCATGGGATCAGTTAGAAAAGATGGCTCAGCTAGACTTACTTGACAATCAACAAAGGAACCTAAAGGCTGGCCAACAAAGAAATGATCTTTCAAAATTCTTAAGAACAATTTGAAAGGGGATTTCCATTCCTTAAACAAAAACAAAGAAAGTTTCATACAGAAGCTGAGAAGGAAAGAAGAAGGAAAAAAGAATAAGTGAAGTGCATTTGTCTGAACTATCCCTCTAGGAATCTAAGAAAGGAGGAACACATAAGGCCAGCAGCTCAAGCACTAAACAACAAACATTAAGAAAGTGTTTGGTAATGAGAAGAGAGATGCAAGAGCCTAACTCACATGCTCAACAAGATGGACAAATTGTTCACCTTACTTACAATAGGCAGAGTGACTGTATCTCTCAGAAACTCCTTAGGAAGAACAATTGCTATAATTGAATACGATGAAGAGTTGCAGTTCTTACACATCCAGGACCTTCAGGATATTGTGAATGTAGAAGTTCCTTCGGAATATGAGGATGGTGTAGAATTGGAGATGTTTAAGCAAAGGGCTGCAGCTGTGAAGCTAAGGAAGAAGAAAGAAGCTAACAGGACCCAGGAAAGAAGATAGCAGGAATGGAGCTAATGGATGATCTGCTTATCCTTGTTATCTTTTGCACTTTGTATTTTTGTTTATTTTGTGTTTAATATGTAAATTTGATGTGTAATGCCCATGTGGTAGAATTCCCTTTATGTAATGTAATGACTTTTTCTTAAATTGACTATCTTCGAAAATTGATACATTTGTAACTATATGCAGGTATGTTTTGGTGCTTGTTCCAATCTAGGGGAGATTGTTGAGTCGGATATTTACAAAGGAAGATTAGAATCTTCTCAACCTCCTCAAGAAATCGGTTAAGTATGGACTACGAGAAAGTTTAGACCATCGAGCATGGTTTTACTACCTCAATCATGGTGTTTCAGACCTACTTCAATGAAATCTTCTAAGTGTTGAAGGCTTTGAGCAAGCTAAACTTCGCCAAGCAAGAGTGTTCTTCATCAAGTATGGATTGCCAATCGAGCAAACAACTTGATCATCCAACTTAAACCAAGTGTTCCGAGCACATTGTGGGTCGAGCATGGATACAATAAAGAAGATGTCAAATGTTCTAAGCATAGACTTCGAGCATGGTTCGGTCCCGAGCAAGCTATGCGTCCGAGTATGCTGAAGATTTTTCAATAAGTCTCTAAGGCAGGATTGAAGACATCAAGAAGAATATGCTTGCTCGATGGACTTATTCGAGCAAAACAAGGATCGGTCAAGAAGATTGAAACGTGCTGGAGAAGAATTTTTTCTATCAAAAAATATTCTAAGTATGCTCGAAGACTTGCATCAAGCATGCTGTGCATATCAAGTCTGTCGAACAAGATATATCATACTCGAAGACTTGTTTACACTTGTGTTTTTATTTTAGTCATTCATTATGTAATAATAGGGCTTCTAGAAAGAATGTCAGGGTCTATAAATAGAATGATAGGCTGCCATTTAATGGAACGGATTTGGACGGTTCTTTGGTGAATATGAGGGCACACACATGAGCGAATATTCTCTTTGTCTCCTCGTACCGCGCCGTCACGAAACCCTAGACACCCTCTTCATTGAATATCACTGTTACATTGAAACGATACATTCAATATAGTGAATCTTTGTCTTTGATTGTTCTTACTGATTATCTTTTCTATGTCATACCTTCACTCCCATCCACTAAATATACTGATTCCGCCGGGATATTCAGGAGGCCTTTGGGTTTATTAGATATGTGTGTTCTTGTCAACCTATTAAGGTTTGCACCATGTCCGGTCCTGACAATCATCATAGTTCAAGCATTTATAAAAGTAGAATAATATGAGATAGTCTCAGTTTACCTTTGCTAATGAATCACCGCCGCTGGTCAAATGATTTATTGTCCTCCCCATTCCAAACCAACTCATATTCATATTCATATTCATATTCCTACATAACTATAATAATAAACAAAAGTTACCTTTTCTAAGGATCAATGTTAAATAATAATTGCATTGTTAATTTATAGCTTATTATGAGAACAAAAATTACCCATTATCTCATAATCAATCAGTAATCTTTGTTACAATTCAAGCCAACTGGATGTAGCATATACATTTTGACTAACAAATAATATGAATTTCGATTCACATAGCAAATACAATTTTACCCATTAATCAACGCCACCAACACTGCCGCAGTCACTCAATCGAGGTTTAGAAGGCGGAACTGACAGAGATGGAATTAGGGTTTGCAGTTCAAAATCGAACTCACCATATTACAAATCAATAGACGCCGACGGTCACAGATGCTGATGTTGGAATGCCGGAGGTAACAGATGCCGACGCCGGAGGTCACAGAGGCATGAATGGTTCTCTATGTCCTGTAAGCATGAATGGAGCAAGGTTTGGTTGTTAGGTACTGGAAATTGATAAGGGCACAAAGATAATTGCAGGTTAAAATGAGAAATATGTAATTAAAGTTTTAATATCAGGGAAAGGGTTAGGTTCAAATAAGAAGTTTGATTTTCCTAAGAAGGCTAGAAAGGAGGGTATTTTAGTCTTAGCATTTTAATATCAAAACCCACTTACTTTAATCTCAAAACCCATTTAAATTAATTTCAAAAACCCAGTTACATAAAACCCACTTACATCTTCACTCATCTCCTACAACCACTATCACTTCACCGCCCATCGCCACCACAACTGTCACCCACTACCACCAACTCGCCGGAAAAGTCTATGGAAATTTCGTCGGAAAATTTCATCAGAAAAGTTGTCGAAAAGTCACCGGAAAACAATCCCCGAGAAATTTCGCTGGAAAATTCACCGAAAAAAGTCACCGGAAAACGGCCGCCGAAAAAAACACAATGGAAAACACTATGAAAAACACAATAGAAAAAACACAATAGAAAAAAACACTATGAAAAAAAAAACACAATGATAAAAACACAATAAAAATGCAATTGTATGACACAATGGAAAAAAACACTATAAGAAAAAAAACACAATGATAAATACAATTGTATAACACAATTTTGTAAAACACAATACGTAAAAAACCCACTAATTTTTTTAATTTTATATAACAATATGGTACTTATATAAAAGATAAAACGACACTCGTTATTATGGTGAAATTGTTTTTCAATAAAAACGTCGTAAAAAAAAGTTATGGACGTTTTATTATGATGATGGAATTTGGCATGTGCCTTGCATGTAGAGAGAGAAAGTCAACAAATATGTTATTCCTTTTATGCACTTCCCCTTATTTTCATACATGATTTTCACCTAAAATAATTCCAACCCTCCATTTTAAAAATCAATAGACAAGATTACTTTCTATCGTTCCTAAAAAATTATACTTCCTATTATAACCTAACCCATCAAGTAACTAAGAAGCGGAAGAGATATATAAAAACCCCCAACCTAAATTTGTTTTTGGCTAACAACCCAAATTAACCGGTTGATTATCTGATGCTAGTAACCAAAATGTACTTCAATCTATGTTTAACGAAAACACAGATCAAAAACAACCGTGTGAAACCCATTCTCCACTACAACCATGCTTTTCTTCTTCTTCTATTAATTACTAATTTCACTCCGTTTCCTTCCGGCGTAACTACAACACAACACACTGATTCATTGTTCGATTGAGATCTGGAATGGCCAGTTTCAGGCGCTCTGGCACTTCACTCTCCGACCGTAACACATTCAATCTGCCCTAGCGATTGCTAACCGTCTCCTTCGCCTTCGCCTTCGCCTCCTCACCCGACCTCCACAATGTATGTATGCATGCATGCATGTTTCCTCAATTGTTTCTTTTGTAAATTAGGACTCGCCTGTAAATGCAAACGGACTCCTTACGTTTAAGACGAGATCTGTCCTGGCGTCAAAGTCCGATCCCTTAAAACCTATATTTTACCAGATCCGAAAGCTAAAGCTTGAGAACTCCAAACTCGTCAGGATTTTTGATTCGAATCCAGAGTCAGTCGATGAGTCCACTCTTCGGCGGTTCGAAATGGAGGTGAAAGAGCGGATTAAGGCGACCAGGCAAGTAATTGCGGAAGCGAAAGAGTCGTTTGATAATCAGCTTAAGATCCAGAAGCTGAAGGATACGATATTCTCGGTTAACGAGCAGTTAACCAAGGCGAAAAAGCAAGGCGCGTTTTCCAGCTTGATTGCTGCGAAATCGATTCCGAAAAGCTTGCATTGTGTTGCGATGAGGTTGATGGAAGAGCGGATTGCGCATCCGGATAAGTATTCGGACGAGGGCAATCCGCAGCCTGTTGAGTTCGATGATCCTAAGCTTTATCATTACGCGATATTTTCGGATAATGTTGTTGCGGCTTCGGTTGTGGTGAATTCGGCGGTTAAGAATACGAAAGAGCCGTGGAAGCATGTGGTTACTGATAAGATGAATCTTGGAGCGATGCAAGTAATGTTCAAGATGAAGGAGTACAACGGTGCTCATATTGAAATAAAAGCGGTTGAAGATTACAAGTTTTTAAATTCCTCGTATGTTCCAGTTTTGAAGCAGCTCGAGTCTGCTAATTTACAGAGGTTCTACTTTGAAAACAAGCTTGAGATTGCGACAAAAGATACAACCAATATGAAGTTCAGGAACCCCAAGTATCTTTCCATATTGAATCATTTGAGATTTTACTTGCCGGAAATGTACCCGACTTTGCATAGAATCTTGTTTTTGGATGATGATATTATTGTCCAAAAGGATTTGACCGGGCTGTGGAAGATAGATATGGATGGGAAGGTGAATGGGGCGGTTGAGACGTGTTTTGGGTCGTTTCATAGGTATTCACAATACATGAATTTTTCACATCCTTTGATTAAGGAGAAGTTTAATCCTAAAGCGTGTAGAGGTAAGGCTCTCTATCCTTATAGGGTAGAGGTAAGGCTGTCTACATCTTACCCTCCTCAGACCCTACCATAGCTTTGCTATTGGTGGGATATACTGAGTACGATGATGATGATGATGATGATTAATCCTAAAGCGTGTGCGTGGGCTTATGGGATGAACTTCTTTGACTTGGATGCCTGGAGGAGAGAAAAATGCACCGAAGAATACCATTATTGGCAAAATCTGGTATGTTTGATTCGTTTCAATGTTAATCTTTACATTTATTTATTATTATTTACAGAGCCAGACCCGAGAATATATTTTTTTTCTGTGTCATCAGTTTTGGTCTAGATGCGTTAGAGAGTATTTTATATAACACCTGGTTGTCTCACCTAAATCTAGGGGTGTTCATTAAAAGTAAAAGACCGATTTAAACCGGAAAAACCGAATTGAAATTGCCAAACTCAAAAGACTTGGTTTTATGTTTTTGTAAAAATGGAACTTTTCATTTGGTTACTGTTTTGCATGTAATTTAAATTTTAAACTGAACCCAACTGAATTTATGGATTTTTATTTTCACTTTTGAATTAAGTAATTTATAAGAATTTAATAAATAGTGTTAAGCCACAAATTGAGTATTATATAACCAAAATTTTGGTCCCAACTTCATTATTTTGGATTTTTTTTGGGCCCAAAATTTTTAAGCCCAAACGCTAAAATTGAAACACCCAGACTGAAAACGAAGATCTAACGCTGAACGTTTTTGGAAAACTTATAAACTGGATTTTGGTTTTTGGTTTTGTTTCAGCCCAAAACCAACCCATGCACACCACTACATAAATTAACCAAAATTCCTATAATAAGCTGCAAGAGTTGACGAATATCTAATAATATTAAGCTTTTAGAATAATTTGCTGCCCAACTATCATAAAAAACCAGCATACTTTTCGTGTTTTCTTATAAATTACATATGAGCCAGGTAAGGAAAAAAAAGGGCTGGTAAGCAACTCAACCAGATGTACTGGTTCCAAGTTGTTTTGAAAAGAATTTTACGATTTGTTCAAGTATAACATGTAGAAGGGTTTAAATGTGCAAGGAAGCGTTTAAAGTGCTTTTGTGAGAAAAGAAAAGGTATGTTGGTTTAAGTGTTTTTTTATTATAATCCAAGTATACAGTTTCACTCGAATTTTATATGTAAATATACGTATATTGTTACCAAGTTAATGATTTTATACAATAATTAAGGCTTGGGATTTATTATGCAGAACGAAAACCGAACTTTATGGAAATTGGGAACACTGCCTCCAGGTTTGATCACTTTTTACTCGACAACTAAACCGTTAGAGAAATCATGGCATGTTTTAGGGCTCGGATATAATCCAAGTATAAGTATGGAAGAGATCCGTAATGCTGCGTTTGTGCATTTCAATGGAAATATGAAACCGTGGCTGGATATTGCTATGAACCAATTTCGGCCACTTTGGACAAAATATGTGGATTATGATATGGAATTTGTTCAGGCGTGTAATTTTGCTCATTAAATGGTAATCGGGGTTTAGAGTTGGTGGAAGTTGACACGTTATATGGGGATATAGCATGTGGTCTTCAAGTGTTGATAGGTTAATTTGTATTAGCTTATTGTTGTTTATTTAGAATAATTATGTGTTAAAACACTTCTTAATTTTAATTTGAAAGATTTGTTTTAGAACTAGAATGTTTGTTACTTTGTTATTGCAGGCAGCTAGACCAGTTTAGTCTATTGTTGGCCTAATTCAGATTCAATTTTCTCTGTTTTACCGCATGCTCCACGAACAACTAACTTCATTCTTCGTGTATCCATACAAAAACCTACTAAATTGTCTTCCCATTTGGCCCATTCTAGTAGTTGAAACACATGGCATTCGCCCTGAGTTCAGGTGTAAGTAACCATTAACCTCATCTTTTGCATTCTAAATATTTGTTGTCATGAATCATGATAACTAGATATGTTCTTAAAACTGTTTTATCAAGATACTTAACCATTGATGCTAGTTAATTTGTCGAATACCCATACTTGGGTGTCGGATCACAATAAATCATGATCATGCCATGATGTACAAAACATATCGGCTTGTGGATAACTTATGAGACTGATCATCCACTTCAAGGTCTCTATTCGCCTCACAAGGTACCACAATCTACAAGTCTACAACATAAATGAGGATATAACAAGGCTAAAGTGGGCTCTAAATGAGAGTAGCATGCTTATATGGTGGGATAAGTGGTGAAGAAAGAAACTAATCACTAAATAGTAAATAGAAATAATAATTTATAGCCCAAAACAAGTCCTGACCTCATGTTATAAAAACTCCATTTGACCCCTTAAGTAGTTTTTTTGGCTAAATATGTTACAACTAATTATTTAATCTCATTTTGAATGATATGAAATTCAAAACTTAGCACATAACTTGTAATGTTTACAAAAAGTCACTCAAAAATATTGAAAAACATTCAAAACAAACAAGGAAATTCAGTTCAGCAGAAGCACCCCATCAAATCAAAAACTCATAAACTAAATGTACATCATTGCTAACCCATCCATGCCATTCTTCTTCTAAACCGGCGGCAAACTCACCAGAAGTTGCCCGTTCACCACACTGCAATTAAATAATAATGAGCAAACTACACTTGTTCGTGGAAGCCACCTCTCTATTCTATTGGAAAGAGGTACGGCGTGCCTACATTCCACCCTCCCCAGACCCTACTTATAGTTTTGCTATTGATGGGATTCCACTGGATATGATTGATTGAAATTACACTTGTTCGTCATTTAGGTATATAGCATATTCTACTTTTCGTCAACCAAGGAAATAATAGAATCATTCTTTATGTTTATATTTTGTAGCAGTTTACATCCTTTTCACTAATGGTTGTTAATTTAACTTGCTAAGTCCAGTCATGTGCCTTGAACAGGAGGGTTTTTTTTTTGTCATTTTGCCCATTTAGTGAAGAAAATTAAAACTAATGATTCTTAATTTAATATAATATTTTCAATTAAACAGGCAAAATGACAAAAACACCCTCATGGTTTAAGGCACGTGGTTGGACTTCGCAGGAAAAATTAACACTCGTTAGTGAAAACGACGAAAACTGTAACAAAATGTAAATATACAAGATAATTTCTGTTTACTTGGTTTTTAGGAGGAAAGGTGTAATTTGTTCTGAAATAAGCGAGTTTTTACCTTGTAACATAGTAGTAACAAAAGTCGGCTAAGATGAACGTTTGAACAGCCTCTGCAATCAAAACCGTCGGCAACCAAAAGTAACCGCTTCCTAATAAGAACAGATACGCCCCAGCAGACTCGTACACCTGATTAATTACACAAAAAATTTAACTGACTAATATTATGTGCATGTCACATAAATTAATAATAATAATAATAATAATAATACCAACAATACACTAGAAAGTGAACACTGACCTGAATGATCCAGTGAGCAGATCCCAAAAATCTTGCAACTCCGAGTGCAAACACGTAATGCGCAGTAGATGGTTCAATCATCTACAATTGTTTTCACAAGTAATTCGTATTTAAGCGAATGAAACACAAGAATATGATTAATTTATTTAAAAAGTCCAAAACCTTAGTTTTCTGCATCATAGTTAGTTGAGGAAGCACTGCAATGGCTTCCAAATACACACAGAAGGCCCACATAACTTTGCTCAAATGAGAATGATACGTGTGCGGATATATGACTAAAGCAAGAATCGCACATGGGACCACCTGCAGTCAATATTAAAAGGGCTGTGTAACTGAAAAAACCAAACCCAACCCAAAAACCGACAGGTTGGTTTTATGCTTTTTTACAAACTGAAAAAATGAACTCTGAAATAACAAAACCACTAAACCAGCCCAAAACCGACAGTTTGGTCTTATGCTTTCGGTTTCGGTTTCGCATTAACCAAAGACCGAAAAAAACCAATTGCAACCGTAAAAGTCAAAAACACCAAACCAAACCCAACCCAAAACGATGGTTTGGTTGTGTTTTTTAAAAACCTAACTTACAGTTGGGTTTTGCATGTACCGAAAACCAAAAAAACCGAACCATGAAAACCGAAAAAACCGACTTCTGTATTTAACTTATGGATTATTATAATAATTTATTCTTGAATAACAATTATTTTTAAAAATTAATAAATGATGTAGCCAAAATATTTTGGACCTAAATGTTCAATAATCAATTAGTTATTAACAAAAAAACTTCGGGGCCAAACTCATTACTTTGGACCAATCGTTTTGGCCCAAAAAAATCAAACCCAAAGGACAAAACCATAAAAAAGAGATCGAAACCGAATCAAACCCATTGTGTAAACAAAAGGGCCAAAACAAAACAGTTTTCAAAGACCCATAAAGCCAAAATTTTGGTTTTTGATTCTGTTACCAATAACCAATTAATCATTAACAAGAAAAAAAAACGGCACAAACTTACATGCGCAAATTCATTACTTTGGGCCAATTTTTTGACTCAAAAGTTTCAAACACTAATGACAAAACCAAAAATACCAAAACCGAACAGAACACAATGTGAAAACAAACAAAAAGAAAATGAAACCAAACAGATTTCAAAAACCCAAAAAAAAAAAAAAAAGTTGGTTCGGTTTAAGCCGAAATCCGACCCATGCACACCCTAAAAAACATGTAACTTACGTGTTAAATATTATAATTAAAATTAATAAAAATAAAAAAAATAGTTATAATTTGAGGTAAATAAAAGGGTTTTGGTTACCAAATAATATTTGGGCAGGTCGTCTAGATCTTCATTGTAGGTTGCTTTCAGCTTGAATCGTATCATGTAAATGACCCAAAGAGTAGACACCAAAGTAGCCAAATCAAGAATGGTGTGAATGTCATGTTCCATCATAAAGCTACAAAATAATCTTACAGCTAAAAATAAAGCTGTGATTTCTTGTGTTTGTAATGAAAGCCCTGCCAAATTCACAATAACAAGTGTAAAACAACTTTAAAACATTGGGCCATATAAACCAAATATTTTATGAAACAAGCAACAAAAGAAATATATCAATCATAGCCGTAAAATCCCACCGATATATAGCCTTAATTAAATCATATACGAGGCCTAAGTTGTCCAGACATACGGCAATGTTGGGCCAACTTGGGCCTGAACATTATGGGTATAGCTGAGTCAAGCCGCTCATGAGCTACTCGAAATTATTTCGCTATAAATTCAAATCAAGCCAACTTAAAATGATCTCGCGGGCTCATAAATATTTTTTATATAATTCAGGTATTGGCATTATTGTAGCGTAAGTACGCTAAAAACATTTTGAACTAGCTTTATAATAGTTATGCTTTTAGTTTACAAGTAGCGTAGATGTTATTACGCTAGTTCATTTTGTTGTAGTGTAATAATTTTTAAGCTAGTTGTATTTTTGTTGGTGGCACAATTACGAATATTAGATATAATTTTCAGAAATAATTCCTATTGTAGATAAAATTATGATAAATGATTAATATATAACTTAGACTTCTAGTCAAATACACATCAATTTTCATGTTTTTAATTTTGCACTAATTAAAAATATTAAACATGCAACCAAATTGATTGCATGCAAAACATTTGTAGATAACAATTAAATTTTAAATTGTTTCTTCAAATCTGACATAGAAAAATATTAAATATAGCTTAATAATTTTAGGTAAATTAGAAATAAATAATCTCACCTTTTGTGTATTGGCCGATAATAATCCCACCTTTAAAAATCACTACCAACGGTCCAACCTTTCAACTATTTTTGTCTCAATGGTCCTCCATTAAAAAACACTTAACGCTGTTACATTTTTTTCCGAGTTTCAAACCAATGCTTTAGGGCTTTTGATTGGAAGGAGGATGCGAGTCAACTGATGTAAAACTTATCTCGAAACGATGATTCAAATGGATTAATTTTTGTTAATTGGAAATTCAAACACTCAAATTGAAACATTGTTTCTTCATTTGGATCACCATTTCGAGATAACTTTTATATCAGTTGACTTGTATCCTCCTTCCGATCAAAAGCCTAAAACATCGGTTTGAAACTCGGAAAAAAACTTAACGACGTTAAGTGTTTTTTAACGGAGGAACATTGAGACAAAAATAGTTAAAACTTAAAAGGTTGGACCGTTGGTAGTGATTTTTAAAGGTGGGATTATTATCGGCCAATACACAAAGGTGGGATTATTTATTTCTAATTTTCCATAATTTTATTACATATAATTAGAAATCTATATATATATATATATATATATATATTAAACAATTAAATAATCAATATATTTTTCTTAGTAGAAATGAATAATTATCAATAGGAGAAGTATAGTTTGAAAACCCTCTTGAGTTGAGAAAACCCGTGAAAACCCTATGTAACATTGTTTTTTTTTTTTATTACATGTAATATATATTGTTACATTTAATACAAAACATCGAGAACATAAAAAAAATGTTTTGCTATTTTTTTTAACATTTTTTTAGTAATTTTTATATATGTTTTCAGGAGAGTGAAAATGTAAATAAACTTTTACATTTTTTATTAACTTTAATTGTGAAGATTTGAGAATGGGTTTGTAGAGTTTATATGAACTTCTTGTCAAAAACACAAATTAGTTTTCATTGATTGCCGTTTAATTTTGCAATAAAAGTGAATTGATTGCATGCAACATAACAACTAAACCGAATATTCAAATCAAACATAAACGTAAATGAATATTTGATGTAAAAAAGGATTTATATTTGATGTAAAAAGAAGAATGAGAATGAATACCGGAGCAGTTTTTCTGGGTGGAAAGCTTGTAAATCAGAACAATAATGCCGGCGGCATGAACAGCTTCAGAAGCAATGAAGAATTGATTAGTGTCTTTGACGAGGAGTCTAAGAGCGACGAGGGAAGATATGATCGACGTCAAGGCCAAAAATATCTTAACCTTCATCGATTGCCTACGAACCCAAGCGAACAGTTTGTTCACCGCCGAACCTCTTCTCCAGCCCATTATTTTACGCAACGACCCACCTCCTCTCTCTCGTAATTGAGAGAGAGAGAGAGTTGATGACGATCAAACCGACGAAGAAGAAGTTGTGGCGTTTTCTATGTGGCTTTGGGTTTGCCAAGGGAGAGGAGGTGGGTGTTTATATGACTCTGTCTGGGGTGGTGCTTGTTTGGTTGCCAAACATATCTACGGGTCACAAAAAAAGGGAATCTTTATCAATCAAATTTATTTATTACTTTATATTTTTTCTTTATTATATATTTGTGAGCATTAAGGCTGAGGGGTGTGGGGCGCTAACCTGGGCGCGAGAGCCCCTCTGCTCGCGCCCCCAGGCGCTAACCCCACACCACCGGGGCGCGAACCGGGGCGCGAACGCGAGCCCCCAGGCAGGCATGAGTATGGTCGCGGGAGAAGAGAGAGAAAAGTGAACGTTGGAAGGCAAAAGAGCCGTTGGATTAAAATTAAAAAAAAAATTAAAAAAAAATGTCCTATATAATACACAACTTCAAAACCCATATCAACCATCTGCTCGCGCCCCCAGGCGCTAACCCCACACCACCGGGGCGCGAACCGGGGCGCGAACGCGAGCCCCCAGGCAGGCATGAGTATGGTCGCGGGAGAAGAGAGAGAAAAGTGAACGTTGGAAGGCAAAAGAGCCGTTGGATTAAAATTAAAAAAAAAAATAAAAAAAAATGTCCTATATAATACACAACTTCAAAACCCATATCAACCATATCAAAACACAACTTCAAAATAAAACCCATTTCAACTCATCTTCCCAACTTTTTTTAAAAAAAATGTCTGGAAATTGGTACCCAAACCTAGATTCAGATTATATTGACGACGATTTGTGGTCGTCACCAGACCAACCGATGTTTTATTCGGGGCCGCAAGAAACATCCGGCTTTCAACCATCCAACATACAACCGTCTCCTAACTTTGTTGTTCCAGAGACACAAGAATCACACGGTGATGCTACGGGAGCAAGAAGACACGTCCACCGGAAAAAACAACTTGCAACGGACGGGCCGGGACCGGCTTCGACTCCGAGGACGAAACGGAAAACCACTCCGTGGTCATCGGATGAGAAGGAAGCCTTGTGTCGGGCTTGGATAGTCATTTCTGAGGATCGGCGTTGCGGTAATTGTTTTAACGTTTTTAAAAATGATTTTTAATAAAAAAGTTAAATAAAAAAGTTAACTGGAAATCTAATTTAATTATTCATTTTGCAGCCGACTACCAAAAAAACAAGGTTTTTTGGACAAAGGTTAGGGAGACGTTCTATACGCTCGTTGGGAGTACAGAGCGAAACGCCGATATGATTTCGGATCGGTGGTCCGAAATCAGAAAATTTGTCGGCTTGTTTACTAATCTTTTCAACAGGAACGCCGGTCGTATGAGACCAAGTGGCAGTGATGATTTGGCGGTTTACAATTTCACGGTCGAAGAGTGGAGGCAGGAGTGTTTGCGGAGGTAAGGGATGGTGAAGACGTGGGACGATTTAAAGTTGTGGGAGAGGTTGAAAAGGTGTTCCAAGTGGGTTGAGCTGGTGGCGCCGGACCTTGATGCCGAAGTAGGGCCGAAACGGACTAAAACTAGTTCGTCTGGAGCGTATAGCACTTCCGCCGGGTCGGATTGCCGCGTTGGATTCGACCTAAACATTGCGGGGGAGGAAACGTCTTCACCGCCGAGGAGGCGGCCATTGGGAAGGGACGCCAAGGGGAAAAAACCGGCTGAGGGGGGAGCCGTAAACATCGTCGATCTTGTTGAATCCCTCAATAAATTCAACAAAACCATGGAGGTGGTCTCTAATGACAAAAAGGAAAAAAGTCGAATGAGAGATTTGGACTTCCTTACTAGAGACTTCAGTAACTTAAATCCGGTCGATCAAATGCTGATGGAAAAGCAAAAAGAACGTATCCGAAAGAGGTTGATCGAAGAAGACCAAGCCGAAGAATAAGAATAATGTTTTTTTTAGTACTTTTATTTTTATTTTATTTTTAGATATTAATGTGTTTTTTTCATTAATGTGTTTTTTTTAATAATTTATGAGTTTTTTTAATAATACGTTTTTTGAATATATTTATAAAAAAATAAAAAAAAAATCCGCTGGAGCCCCTGCTAGAGCCCCTCCACACCAGGGCCAGGGGCTCCACCGGGGGCTCCAACACCCCCCTTATCCAGTTTCTCTCTCTGCCACACGTCATAATATTATTGGCTGGAGCCCCCACTCGCGCCCTCATTAGAGCCCCCCACACCCCTCAGCCTTAATAACAACTAGGATTTCTAACCCGAGGTTTTATAACGCACACGTATCGCGGGTTTGTGATTACAATGTAATTATAATTAGCCATAACTTATTAACATGAGCCTCTTTTCATTCTCATAAGTAATCCCAGAGAACAAAAGATATGTCCAAGTTTAATTGTTATAATTAGCCATAACTTCTTGTTATAGCAGAAGTTAACAAAAGTCACAAATTCATGTCATATGTTTTAAGCAAAAGGTTTTCATTCAAGGTTATGATATCAGTAGTAGACAAAATATTTCCCCTTGTAAAGAGGAATTAAGGTAGCTGCTGTATGAGTTAGCTTACATAACCATAGCCACCTACTTTTCTAGTTTCTACCATATTTAAGGCCCTAACACTTTACAAAAGTCAGTTTGGTCATTGCCTAATTAGAGAGTGGCGTTGTTTGCCATTAGCCAAAAATAAATTTTTCATTGCTTCAGTTGGTAGTTTTTTGTTGTTTCGGTTTCGGGTTGTCGTTACCTGCACCTGTCATAGTCATTTAATGTTGTAGTTAGTACATGTGACGTGTTTCATATAAACATGAGGAAGTGTAAGAGGATTGTACCTGGAGTATCAGGTTTGACTCCTTTTCAAGCTGACATTTTTGGGGTCGGGTGTTATCGGTGTGATTGTGAGTAGTTTTTGAGTTGGTCCCTGTGTGTTGATAGGCTGTTTTTCTGCTATGGTTGTAGCTTTGTTGACAGTGATACTCCTGTCTGCTTTCATTGTTAGGTCAAACAGCTTGAGTTGACCGATGTGTGTTGCGAGCGCTTGTGGTATGACACGTGCATCGTTGTTTGCACCTTCGACGACGATTTTCTTGTAGGAGATATTGAGCATGTCCGTCATGGCTTCATTGAAGAAGACGACTTTTGTTGTTGCTGTATCGTCTATGATGGAGGCGTTCACACAATAGCTGCAACAAATGTGGTTATGGAGATGTTAGTGAGATGGAGTAGACCAGGTGGTTGCATGTTTTGTGTTAATACCTGAACTTTGGATCGATGTTGTCATGGTCTTTGCAAGCGTAGTTGTCTTCTTCTTCATCTAGTTTTTTTCCGCATTTTGAGCACTTGACAGTATACCATGTTCGATGGGCTTCAAAGTCCTTTATGCGAGCAGTGCATTTGAAGTTTGAGTACTGCGTTAATTTGAATGTTAGTGAATTGGTTGCTACATGCATCCTCTTCCATGGTATTACTTTTTCTCAGGTGATAGCGCGAGCTTATTAGGTGATTCTTAAAACCAATGTTTGCGAGCTTATTAGGTGATTCTTAAAACCAATATTTTCAGACCCGACCGGGATGTCTTACCAGGTCAAAGGTCGGACCGACCCGGGAGGGCGGACCGGTGTTTGACTCGGATGACGTCATAAATTATATAAATAGATATATACTCTATTTATATCTATATATACAATTTATATATATGTAAAAAGTAATAAAAACCAACATTCATGTCCCTTTGCAATGCTTGTTTTAAATATATAATATTTATGTATCATCCTGAGTATCATAAACACGGATTGGTTTGTTGGTTCTTTTATGTAACTAAAAAAAATAGCTTTAACCGCTTAAACCAACAGTTCACCGGTTCCGGTTGAACTGCGAACCGCCAAATCCGGCTGGATTTTTAGAAAACAGGTTAAATGGTGTGAACCGGACCGGAATGCCTAGTTGTTCCCGGTCGGATAGGTTGGAGGTTTCAAAATACTACTTATAACTATGAATTCAAATTCAGTTTCAAAAGCGGTGTGATTACCTTGTTTCCTGGATTGCTGGTGAGCATTTGGTGTATTGTATCATTGGTTTGAAGTGGTGGAAGTGCTTTTAGTATTGCTACCTTTTCTTTTAATTCAGGGAACGTGTGTGGATGGATGTTAGATTTGGACATGTATATGGTTGGTATGTTGTTATAGTGTTAGTTGTAATCTATTACGGTTGACACTATACCTCTGTATATCGATGAAGTTGATGTTATAACGATTATGTCACCTTCGCGTATGTCGTCACTTGCTAGGTGTTCCATGTCATGCCAGAAAGTTATCTCAAACCTCTTTTTTCCTGTTGCGATTAGCTATTTCAGTGTGCTTACATTGAGTTTGACTTGAGTTTGTGATTTAAATATGTTAATACTTACCATTCGTCTTGTATGAGGAATTTCCGAAGCCTTTCATTCTTGCTTGTGTTTTGGAAGAACTTTTTCTCGAGTCGTCCTTTGTAATCTGCAGGTTGGTGTTAGAAGTATGCTAAAAAAATTAGACAATGAAATAAGTACACCAACATTTAGTCAAAACAGATTGTTTGAAAAAAAAAGGCTGGTTTGGTCAAAACAATATTTAGTTAAGACCATAATACCCCTACAGATTGTCAGTTGAATAAACGAACTGAATTGGGCTTTCTTAAATCTAGTATGCGGCGTATACATAAATATCTGTAAGGTAACATTCATTGTTCGTAGATGAACAGACATAAACGAACAAACATGAATAGACAAATAAACGAACGGGGCATTTGTTCGTATTTGCGCGTTTATTTTATCCATGTTCACTTGTTTAATAAAATGAACAAATTGTTGCATTCATGTTCATTCGTTTAATCAAAAAAACTAAACGGCTAGAATATTTGGATTTTAATTTCCCTAAACAATTGCCAAACATGGATATCCAAATCAAAGTCTTTTAACATTTCAAGTTTAAACAAACATATATAAACACAGTTTGACAAATTTTGAAAAATACTCATTACTCAATAAAGGTGCTGCTAGGAAAAATACCTAACAGTCTTAGTACTAAACTAAAAAATTACTCATTAGCAAATTTATAACTTGTTTAATCAAAGTGTTGTTGTAATTTGTAAACAGAACTGGAATACAGAATATAAATAATCAATATAACAAAAAGTTTTATTATTAAGATAAAAGAATTCACAAAAATAGACTTGTCTTCAAAATGCCAGTTTTTAAGATAATAAAAGCTGCAAATTAGTTAAAAATATTCGAATGAATGCAATCTGCAATTGATTACAATTTAATATTGGTGATATTACTTTAAATGCATAATTAGTGAATATGAGTGAATGAACTAACATAAACAGACGTAGATGAACAGACATAAACGAACAAACATGAATAGACATAAATAAACGAATGGGGTATTTGTACCTATTTGCGCGTTTATTTAAAGGAACAAAAACAGTGTTTATGTTCGTGCTGTTAGTTAAATGAAAAAAAAATGTTTTCATGTTCACTTGTTTAAAAAAATGAACAAACTGTTGCATTCATGTTCATTCGTTTAATCAAAAAAGCTAAACGGCTAGAATATTTGATAACGGTTGAATAAATTTATTTACCTACTAACGGTCTTGGGTACTCTCGATGTGTCTCTAGCAAGTCATGAGTTGTGAGTCTGAAGTAGTAGCACGGTATGTTGACATCACTGAGAGGTATGATGCTAGATTTCAACCCAATGCGTAATGAAGTTTTGTGGTCCACTACCTTGTTTACTGCCCTTGCAAATATTGTTACATAATTCGTGATTGTGTAGCAAGCTTGCACCCTAAGTATTTCATCAAAATGTTGTTGTTGATCCAAGCCTGCTATGACCTCTATAGCATCACCCTGTGTAAAAGAAAGTTTTTAATTATATTTTGACATGCTGTCCAACTTACTGACAATGAATGTAAAACCGATGGATAAAGTTAGTGATTGAGATTAAAGTTAACTTACATGACGGTCAACAAACAGATAGCAGTGGTCTTTTTGGTATTTTGGTGTCCATTTCCTTATAATTAGTATTTGTATCATCTGAGGTTTTAACCGAGGCTTGATGTCACGAATACGAATTAAGTTTAACACCATTGTATTATCTGTCATGCTGTAATGAAAGTGGTTAGTGTATGCAGTAGATACAATGCGTATATTGTGTATGTGTATGTATGATTATACAGTGGTAAGCATTTATGTACGAAGTGAACGTATATTTGTGTCTATGGTTAGTGTATGTTAACTATCATTGCTGTGTTATATGCTAGTCTAGTTTGCTGTACTGTCTATTTCCGTTATAAAATCCGAGTATTCTATATTTTTTGTTAAAGCTGCATCGTCCCCACCATGTGGTACAATAACAATTTTTAGGGAGTGCGGTGTTGTTGCTCTTCATAACGCGATGTATAAGGGCGCCTAGGATACGGGAGTGCGACACGACCTCCTTTACGACATCGTGTGTATTTCAGATTATGCCTCGTAGAAGTAGAAACAGCACGTTCATCAAACCAAAAAAAAGCATCACAAAACTCACAGACGTTGTCACAGCTACCAATATCAATATAGTGAGACGCATTCGTATTTGCATCACGCGTTAGTGCTGGGTGATAAGATGTCTACCTAGAGGATTGACCCCGGTTATCATTAGTAAATGAAGATGACCCGGTTCTGGGTTGTTTTTCGTGTGACATGTCAAGTGTTGATCTTCAAATGAAATCTAAAGAAAAAACTACCGCTACAACAAACGTAACCATAACAAAATCCCTAATGTTTAAAGAAAATCTAAAGCCTAAAGAAAAGCAACCAGTAAAGCACACATAATAAATATACAATAGTTATAGACTTATATATAAGATGGAAGTTAAATATAAACAAAGATAAGTGCGTACCTCTCGCGGAAAAGAGCAAACAACCTGCTGAAACTTGAAACAACAATCCCCAAATGTAAAGGTAAATCGAACAATAATGGTTGGATAGAAATTGATTTAGATTATGATGCTTAAAAACAGTAGCTTTATTTGTTATCATTCTAATCTGAATCATCATCATCATCATCATCATCATCATCATACTCAGTAAATCCCACCGATAGCAAAGCTATGGTAGGGTCTGAGGAGGGTAAGATGTAGACAGCCTTACCTCTACCCCGAAGGAATAGAGAGGCTGCTTCCGGTGAGACCCCCGGCTCGATAGTAGTTTTGCATCAAGCCTTGGACATAAGGCACATAACACTCAACCACCGGGACATCGGCCGATTGGTGCGTGTACCCTTGTCTTTCGGCTATCAGCGCCACCACATGATGCTTGATTAACCTTCCGCCACTTTTAACGTTATTTTCACGAGATTAGTAAAATAACGTCAAAATTAGTGCAATTTCACTTTTGCCCACCCGAGGGTTCACACATATATACATTATATGGGCGCACCGCAAGCAGGGCATATCATTCTAATCTGAATGGTAGTATGAAAAATTACACATATCACTGTATCAGTCATGTTCATGTCTTATCTCTTGAAATGCTATGCACTTTGTAGAAAAACAACAATAATAATAATAAAACTCGTTTACGTCTGAACTAACAATAATAATAATAACTGGTTTCTACTTATTAATGCATTATTTCCCATATTTTTAGACTCGTTAAGCAAGATATCATAATACTTTTTAACGCCTGACAGTAAACTGCACATAAGCATACCCGTATTAATAATAATAATAATAACAATAGATTTAAACCTGCAACAATCATGTAAATGTATATGACAGTAACAATGTATAAATCAATTTTAATTAATAAAGAATTTAAATATCTATGACAATTCCATTTCTTTGAAACAACCCTCATCTCTTCCCGTTTTTCACATAGCACGCCCAAATTTTGTAAGCTACCTTAGAGAAAAATTAAAGTGCACATAAGCATACCTTTAAAGTCAAATGATCAAAATTTTAGTCTGCTGTGTTTTCACTTAATAGATGTTGAAACATAAAAATACAAAAACAGATTCCCGACATGCTACACAACAACACAAAGACATAAAAATCCAATGTTCATATAACGTCCGGGTGTAAAAACATAGCCTAGTACACGAAACAGCATTTCCAAACACAAAAACAAACTAAAACACAAAAACAAAAACGAAGGACATTTCATCGAACACATGGCGTGCACCAACAAAACTGTTATTGACACCTTCTTATTAAAAGTGTAATTCAAGTCTTGTTAGTCTAAAGATCTGAGTTTGATGAAGTTTCAATTGTCTATAATACATCCAGCAAAAGAAGAAATTAAAGTCAAAGATAAGTTAACACTACCTGGAGCATCTAATATCTTCTACCTGTTCGACCAAGAACACATGCAAGCCACAGACAAAAAATTAGCATAATTTATACAAAGTACATAGAAACATCACACGTGCATAGGACACGCGTCATATAAACGACAACTCCACACAGGTAGACCCCACAAAACATACAAAGTTATGAAGAAAGAAATAGAACAAAAGGGCAGAGGATCGAACCCAGGTAACATATACTGAGGTTTGGGAAAGTAGGTACAACATAAGAAGCAAAAGGTACAACACCCATTGCTTAAGAATGTTCTCTTTTAATATATACTAGTTTTCATAACCCGCGCGTTGCGCGGGTTTGTGACTACAAAGTTGATTAGATGTAACAGACTGGGCTTGACTATAAAGTTGATTAGTTGCTGAAGTCGTCGTCTCACAAAATGGCATTTTGCCACGTGCTTAAACGTGCTTTGCGGCGGGAGCCCGTATTTTACCCATGCTTGTTGCAGGGTGTCACGCATTCCAAGCCGCTTGTAATTCACTAATTTTGTAGCCTTATATGGCTGCATTACCGTCTCATACAACCAAATTTTTCAGCATTATACAATTGTGTAACAACAAAACAACACAACTTACTGTCATGTATTACTGTACTTTTATATCCTTACTGTAGGATTTGATTTATAAGTTTCAAGATCAGACTCAAATTCCATATATTTAACTGATGGGCTTGTAATATCATGTTCCTGTATATAACATCATCATTACCCAAACTACACCAATCATATGCCATCCTTAAACTTTTACAAAGAATTCAGTGGCATATAAAAACGGACACTCACCAACAATATTTATATTTATTTCCTCAATTCTCGCCTGATTCAAGACAAATTAAGTAACATCCTTTTAAATTTGCAAGTCAAACATATCATCACAATAGACCACTCATCAACTTAAGATTTAATTCTTCAACATTTTCCAAGCTTCAATACATGAAGTTTTAAAGACTGCATCACAAAGGTAACAACAAATTAACAAAACCATATAAAATGATATATGAGATATGTAATTATAATAAAACCGCAAAACTCTATAAATCAAACTTAAAAGAATTAGGGTACAACACCTTGCAGGCCCACCAAAACCGCAACCAAACCCCCTAGAGTGATCACTCTTAAAATTAGAGTTCAATAAGGTAAAAAAAATTAGGGATTTAACGATGATTACATGGGTTACAGAAGAGTCATACCTGGTAGATAAACTTCAGATAGATGCAGGGGGAAATGGGCAGTAAGAGATTCGAAATCTAAAGCCTGCTCAGAACCGTATAATGGTTGCAGCAAAGTTGTCACGCCAAAAACCGTTTTATCATCATCATAGACATAGAGTCAATAACAACAATGCTAGGGAGACCGTCATTGGTCACAAAGTATCATCATAGCCATAAAACGACTCTCAAAAGGTGTAATGACAAAAGGCTCAGAACCATATAATGGCTGCAACAAAATTGTCACACCAAAAACCATTTTATCATCATCATAGCCATAAACCAATTTATCATATCAACTATCCCCAAACTGTGTTTCAAAGGTCTACCAACGCCATAGTGTCAATAACAACAGTGCATGCGGTCAAAGCTAAATCCATATTAATATAATTGGTTGACGATGGACACATATAGACTTCTCAAGTTGGTAAGATTGCGTAACTCAAGTGCATGTTCTCCTTTCAAAGATGGCCCTTTAAGATAATTATTAATTAATCTCAACCCGCTTACAACGTCTTATTCTTAAGCAACTACAACCTGCATTGTATTCACAAACATTTAAACAATCCTCTTATTAAGAAGTTAGAAAGCAGACAAAGGAGCTACAAATCACTGTTATACCTCCACACTGCCGTCACCAAGGATTCCAAAATGGAAGCCGGCAACAGCCATGATTGGAAGTTGAACAATTTTCATGAAGTTTGAGAGAGAAAAAAGCTTTGAATATGGAAAAATATAGAAGAGAAGACGGAAGAGAAATGAGGTGGCCTGAAGTTGTACACGTGCAACCCAAAGAAGGCAATGAAACATGTACAAATTTTAAAGCAGAGGATACAACTGTTTATGCACGATTTTAAAGAAACACTAGAAGTGTGTCTTGTTAAGAAGTTAGAAATTAATATATAATATAATTTATCTATGAATTAATTATTCATTTGATTCATTAAAATTTAATT
Organism: Bidens hawaiensis; assembly: GCF_021521415.1. NCBI lineage: Eukaryota > Viridiplantae > Streptophyta > Magnoliopsida > Asterales > Asteraceae > Bidens > Bidens hawaiensis. The sequence goes on along the minus strand of NW_027499539.1, from coordinate 15,129 downwards.
AATAGCTCACTCATAAACTTTTTGTGACGAAAAATGTTATTTTGAGCATCCTCAGTTATATGGGAAAGTTAAATTTGGGGTTTCACTATTCATATCATATAACTTTTTTAATATTTTCTGAAACTGGTTGTGAGTGAATGAGAGAGAAAATATAATGATAAACGTATAAAAAATATTACGTAATTGAGTAGGAGAAAAACAATACAGTGATTTTCAATATAATTATATAATACATATAGATATGATAGGGAATTAGTTATGAATGCTATAAATACTCTATTTTATACCAACATATTTGAACATTAGGCTGGTATTCTCTCTAAAATCTCTCTACCAAAATTCCAACATTAAGAATTAGCTCACTCACAAGAAATTTGTGATGACGGTGCTAATAACAAAAAAAAAAAATTATTTTACCCTTAGGCATTATATTAAGTGATAACCATTACATTACTTTTCACTAAACATAAAGCATGCAGGTGAGGCTCGTTCATGTTTACCCATTACTACATTTATTCACAACCTAATCTTTAATAAAATACTATTTTTCTCTCTTCAACCTACACAACACAATCTAATCAAACTCTTTACTCTCTCGCAACCCAAACTAAATCAATATTTTATTATATGTATGATTTATTTAAAAAGACCTTTTTTAAAAATAATTTTTTGTTTTTAATAAATTTTATATCTAAATGTTAAAAAAAAGCTAACCGTGCTTTTAGATATTATAAATCTAAAAACTAAAATTTTATTTCGAACTTAATAATTTGTTTACAAGTTTAACACAAAAAAAACCCACTTACGAACTCATATTAAAACAGAAGTGCTCTGTTTTTAACAAATTTTATATCGAAATATTCATAAAAAAAACTAAACAAGACTGTGACTTTATATTTTTTGTTAAAAGTTAAATAATATAAGTTGTTAAACAAAAATCAAATTTTAATAAAACTAAATGTTAGTAAAAGAAAAAAAAATATTAATCACAACCACTCTTAGCTTGGCAAGTGTCCCACAACCCATGGCAACATTGGGTTGCCTCACCAATCAGGTTGTGTGACTTTGGTGATTTTAATTTCATTTTCTTTTTAATTGTTTGGTCAACAACCTACTTAAGGAGATCACCAATCAAGCTGTTCTTAGTGTTTTTTTCAAGGGCAAATAATTAAAATATTTACTAGCTTTTTCTTTTTATCTCCCACATTTAATAGTTACAACAACAACAATCATACCCAGCATATCTCACAAATAACTAAAGCTATCTCTAGGGTCTGGGGAGGGTGAGATGTAGACAAACCTTACCTCTATCCCTAAAGATAGAGAGGCTGCTTCCAGTGCGATCCCCAACTCAAAAAATAAGTAGATATATATATATATATATATATATATATATATATAAGTTCGAATCTTTTTCTACTTTTTATCTCCCACATTTAATAGTTAAACATAGAAATTAATTTTTACTACTTTTTTAAATTTGTTAACTGTTCGAATTTTTTTGCTAACGCGGCGGTGCATTAACATACGTTCGGTTGTTTTGGACTAATTAAGTTCGGTATGATATTAACACTAACTTATAAAAAGAAATATAGCATAAAATATTAGCAACACTCTTAGCTTCATTATGGTACTAAAAATTTAAATTAGTAAATGTCCAGAATTTGGTTACGACACCGAAACTAAAACAAAAGAAACTCATATAGCTTATGAGAAAAATATAACATAATTAAAATGACGTTTGTTCGATCAGTAACACTCGAGTATTACGGTGACGAGTCGACACGAATTCAGTCGGTTTTGGTTATGTTTGTCACGGTATATGATACAAAGTAACATATCTAAAATGACGTTTATTCGGTCACTAAAACCTTAGCGTTGCGGGGACAAGTCGGCGTAAATTTGATTGGTTTTGTTACGTTCATTATAGTCTATGATCCAAAAAAACATATTTAATATGACGTTTATTCGGTCAGTAAAGCTCGAAGGTTGCAGCGGTGAGTTAACGTGGATTTGTTTAGTTTCAATTACATTCATTACGGTAATGGAACTAGACAAATTACATATTTAGAGGTAAATATTGCATTAAAACAATCAAAAATTGCCAAAAAAAAATGAAAACCATAAAAACTATAAAAAAAAACAATGTATAGGACTATGGGTGAGATAGGGAAATATATGGTATAATTTGTGAAGCACATGATACAACACTTGAAGTACCATATCAAAATTGTATAAATACAAATTAAAGTAACTATAATAATAACAACATTATTATTATTATTATTATTATTTGTGTAGATAGAGTTAAGTTTAATCTATTATAACAGCCTAACTAATAAGTTTTAAATTATCATAAATAAGTTTTTAAAACTTTGAAACCGGAATGTGAATAGTATTTTATTTAAAAACTAGGTTAGTGTCTATGTCTTACACAGGTTGGACAACTTAAATTCTGTAAGTGATAACTTTTGATGATAAAGTTAAGTAATACATTAAATAAGTACGAAATTAAATTACAACTGCTATTCACAAACTTAAAAATAAATCATAAACTTTTAAATACGTCTTTCGATACAACATTAGACAATACACTAAAAATATGGTAACAACTAAAGTAAAATAGTATTATGAGAACATAAACGGTACAATCGGAATCAGTCACCAAAAGAAGAAAGCTTTCGATCAGTTAAAGAATGTGCGGTAAAAGAGAATCTATAAGGTTTTGATCGGCAATATATGGATAGAAATAAGGAGAATATTGTTACTAGAGAAAAGAAGGTCGGTCGGGTTCAGTTAAAGATCCATATGTTTTTAACAATGAACCCGTTGAGTAAGTTTTATGAGCTAAAATGTTTCATATATATGTAAATGTTTCTTATATATATTATATATATATATATATAGTTAGGTTAAAATAAAAACCCACTTGAGTTGTGAAAACTCTAAAAATTCATTCTCAACAACATGTTTTTAATTAAAATTTAAATCTTGTGGTCCATAATTAAAGTTAATAAAAAATGCAAATACAAAAATAACTTTTTCTCTCTTCTGAAAGCATATATAAAATTTAGCAAAACAATTTTTTTTCGATGTTTTGTATTAAATGTAACATCATATGTTATATGTGTAAAAAAACAAAAAAAACGATGTTATATAGTGTTTTCACAGGTTTCATAACTCAAGTGGGTTTTCATTTTATACTTCTCCTATATATATATATATATATATATATATATATATATATATATATATATGTATGTATGTATGTATATATAAATGATATAATTTATATTAGACAAGTTAAATAATGAAAATGTTTAGTTTATAAAATCCTTTATAAACAAACCTAACGTTTTTTTAAAAATAAAATACATTTTGTAAAAGCAATTAGAGAAATCATTAAACAAAAAATATATAAAAAGAACTTTAAAAAGTATGTATAAGACAAAATGGCAAAATACGTCCTTTACGTTTGACCTAATTTTCATTAGACGTCCTTTAATGAAAGAAATAGCAAAAGGTATAATTCATGTTTCAAATTTGTTTCACGTTACGTCCTTTATCACTAACCTTGTTAAATTTTTTTGTTAAATATGATCATGTGCCTTGCACATGAGGGTATTTTTGTAATTTTATATATAATTTATTTTATAATTAAAACCTCTCTCTCTCTCTCTCTCTCTCACATACTCTGCTTCTTTCTTTTCTCTCTTTATTTCCTATTACAATTAGGGGTGTTCTTCGGGTTTGTTTTTCGGGTTTCGGGTTCTTCAGGTTTCAAAGTTTTAAATCTTGAGCCGAAACCCAACCCAAATTTCTCACGGGTTTTTCGGGTTCGGGTTTTTTCGGGTTGGGTTAATCGGGTTCCGAGTATCCTAAAAAACAAAAAAAAAATAAAAACAAAAGAAAAAAACACAAAAAAAAAATAATAATTAAAAACTACAATGCTAAAGTTAAAACAACATATTCTTCTTTGCATATAACACAAATAATATAATAACAAACCAACATAACTTGATAAAACGATTCAAAAGAAGAGTAAAACTAACTCGAGCCTTAATCGTATTCAATCGGGCGTGAATTGGTTGTTCGATTTCGGTTGCCATTAGTAATAAACGGAAAACGTAAATTAATAATAAACAATCGATCCATAATTGTTATAATGACAACAGTCGATTAGAGCTATATTATGATAACTTTAGTGGTTAAGACTTAGCTTATTATACATAAAAATATATTTAATTTTAAAACTAGAAGTTTATTTGGGTTTTTCGGGTTGACCCGAAACTTATAAATCAAACCCGAGAACCAACCCTAATTACTTCGGTTCGGGTTCGGGTTAGTCTTTTCTCGGGTTTGGGTTCTTCGGTTTGGGTTAGTTCGGGTTCGGGTGCAGGTTTTTTCGGGTCGGGTTTCGGGTAAAAGTGACGGCCCTAATTACAATTCATCATCATCATCCACCACCACCATTAATCTTTCTCTCTCTCTCTCTACCAGTTAATCTTTTCTTTCTTTATTACATAGACCACCACTCAACTACCTTCTTCTTCATTCCTTTGTTAGCTGCTGCCGGAGATCTAGGGTTCCGGCGACTGTCAGAGGTGGTTCCGCGGCGGAACCAGGCGCAGCGGGCTACGGCGATGAGGCCCAAGACACAGATTAGAGCGCATAGGAGTGCGGCGAGGATGACGACGAAGTCGGACTCGACGGCGACGGCTTCCGGCGGCTCAGCTTCCGTCTGGTCGAAGGATGGAGATGTGTTGGTGGTCGAGCCAAGAGCCACTCCCAATGACGGAGACGGTGGTGACTTAGGGTTCCGCCATTGTTCCGGCGTTGACACCGTTGCTCCCTCCTCCCTATATCTCTAGTTCTCCTTCCAAAATCACCGGTGACTTAGGGTTCTGCCATTGTTCCGGCGTCGACACTGTTAGCTTCAGTTTTAGCTTAATTTCATCTGTTATTGTGCCTGATGCTTTTGATTTTGAGCTATTTTAATGCTTTGAACTGGAATAAGCAGTTGATTTGCTTGTGTGAGAGGTTGATTTAGATTGTAGATTCTATATGTCACAAACCGGCAACTCTAACCCCGACACCCTACCAACCATTTTCCGGTGGTATTATCAAAACCCACAAGCAAAGATCGAACCATCAGATCCAGCTTCACCTTGATTTGGGGCTATCAATTTGAAAGGTTTCGAACTCAAATCTCTCTTTGGCTCAAAACCCTAGTCATCGGCGGAGAGGATTGACAGAATTTAGGTAAAGACCGGGTTTTGTTCAGGTCATTGGTGGTGGCGGTGGATGATGATGATGAATTGTAATATAATGTAAAGAAAGAAAGAAAAGAAAGAAGCAGAGTATGAGAGAGAGAGAGGTTTTAATTATAAAATAAATTATATATAAAATTACAAAAATACCTTCATGTGCCAGGCACATAATTAGATTTATCAAAAAAATTTAACTGGGTTAGTGATAAAGGACGTAATGTGAAACAAATTTGAAACATGAATTATGCGTTTTGTTATTTCTTTCATTAAAGGATGTCTAATGAAAATCAGGTCAAACGTAAAGGATGTCTTTTGCCATTTTGTCTATGTATAATTAATATGAGAAAGAGACGGGAAGAAAGACTAAGAATGCATAACAGAATGACATGTGCTAGGAGAAAACTTTTATTTATTATATAGTGTAGATATTTTAAGGGTGTCGCTAAACATGTCCACCTTCTAAGGATTTTTACAAAATGTACAACCCTTTGAACTTATCTAATCAATTATCATTTCCTATAACATTATTTACATACATATATATTTTTTTGGAACGACCAACTAAGTAACGCCGGATACTCCGTACGCGGCCCCCAATGGCTAAAGGTAGCCCGAGCCGACCACGAGTCCAGACAGACAGAGCCCCTAGCGGTCCACCTATTGAGTGATTCCTCGGATAAAACCCGACCCCCACGCCCGCCAAACGGCACGACAGCAAGGAGCCGGTAAAACCGGGTGAGATCAGGACTCGAACCTTGACAAGCCAAGGTTATCCCTCATATCTCCCAAATAAATTGGTGGTAGTGAGGTTTGAACCCCCTGCCTCTCACTAGTAAAGTGAGTGCTCTACCATTGAGGCACAACCAAATATTTTGTTTCACTTAATAGTCTCCACTAAATATATCAAATTAAAAACTATTTTCTTATTTTTAATTTTATCATTGTAAATATTATTAATATTTTGTTATTTCTAATAATATCTATATTAGTATCAGTCTTTCACACACACATCTATTTATATATAGTTTTATAAATATAATAATGCATCGACAATGATAATAATAAATATTATTATGATAAAGGACAATTAACACAAAAGAGATAAATAAAAAAATAAAATAAAACATTAGAGAATAACAAAATAAAAATATAAAACTTTTAAAGAAAGACCATAAATTTAAAAAATGCTAGAGGGTAGTAATATGTCAAATAAAATTGTTGAATGAAGTCAAAGTTATAATAAAAAAGTATAACAACTAAGAGAGAGGGGTACATTTAGCCGAACCCTATTTAAAGTAACCGATATGAATATTAAGTCACATCAATAAATATTACATATGGTACGCTTGCTAAAAGTTAAAAGTGACACGAATGGCAATTTTACTAAAATAAATAATTAAAACATTGTCTTAATAAGTTAAATAGTAAAGTATCAAAATCGACTTTGAGGTTTGATTGTTTTTACGACGTTCGTTTGAAAAGTTTGTTTTTGCAACTGGAGCATTGAGGTTTCCCGATCGTTGCCAATGTCCAAATCAATAATTTCGTTAACTATTTACCATTAAATTAGGGGCAATTATGTCTTTTTAGCAATTTGTTATTTAAATAAAATAAAAAACAATAAAAAACCTAAACAAAAATATTATAAAAAGCTTGATCATCTTCCTTTTCAATCACCTGACACCAACTTTCTCTGGCTATCACCTTATCCAGCCACCACCACAACCACTTTCTCCGTCCACCACCAACACCATCACTTTTAAAAGGACTTGGAACACATTAAGATAAAAAAAAAAGCAGTGATAAAAATGTTTCATCTACTTCATTAAGTAAACCCTAGAATCACCTTCCACAATTTCAATTTTAAAATTCGAGTACTACAGTAACATAGGGCTTTGAATCCCTAAATGAAAGCCAACATATCGACATTAAACTTACCTTGAAACAGTGTTGTACTCGATGGTCGGCGAGCTTGGCTGGAAAGTGAGGTGTCCCGAATCGAGTGTGGAGAGTCGGTATTTATACACTTAAACACGGTTTCCCAATTTCCCCCCACTTTCACTCAATTAATTGTAGCAACAATAATACGTTTGAAGGTTTAAATCACTTTCATCTAGTTCGGTATCAAGGTTTGAGTCAAGGGGTGTAGTTAGTTTATCGGTATCGGGTCTGCCGGAGTAGCGAAACGGTCACCAGAGATGGTATCAGAATGACGAGGACAAGAACAAGGAGGCGAAACCCCTTTGACTTTGTAATGACAAGAAATAAATAAATAAACAAACATTTAATATCTAATTCTTTTTTTTTTCTCCTGCATCTAAGAGCATTCACAACAGATCCTCTATATTTATGTGAGCGGGTTATCTATATTGAATAAAGTAGTTGTAAGTGGTTGTTTGTGAAAAAGAGAGAAAAAATTGCTGTTTGTGAGTAAATTTTGAAGAGACGCTATCCATCATCTACATTTTTTTAATGTTTTTTGAAGGTAGTTGTGAGTGGAGGAGAGATAAAATATAATGATAAAAGTATAATAAATAATATTTAATTGAATATATATATATATATATATATATATAATATTTTTTAGTGTAATTATAGAGATTGAGATAGAGAAACTATTAGTAAAACATAAAAAATAATTGTAATTACTTTTTTCAATTTGTTAATTGATCAAATTTTGATGATGATGATGATGAAATTGGGTTAGTCTAATAACAAAGGTGTGTAGTCTTATATCAAAAAATTATGGGTTTTACTCTTATTGAAAAAACATGATATAATAATAATAATAATAATAATAATAATAATAATAATAATAATAATAATAATAAATAGCATCATTAATAACAAAATTATTAGACCATGAGCAGTCAAAATTTTCACAATTAGGCGTTTTGCAACATGTGACGGTCCATTAAGCATTGAAGAGTTTTGTAAAAAGTGATGTAGTGGTAAAAAGAGCATAACTCTCATATAATCATTACCCCTCCTTCTCTCTCTCCCTCTCTCACAAAATGCCTCCCCTTCAAAGTTATGTACATAACTTTGAAACCCATAACTTTGAGAGGGGCGATGCAGGGGAGCGTTATGGGCCATAACTTCGCCCATAACTCTCCCACTACACATGGTCTTACTATTAGTTACGTAAATGCAATCAAAGTTAATTAATTATACGGCTGACAATAATAAATTTTTAATGATCATAAATAAAAAATTTTGATGGCTATCATATCTTTAAAATGGGCTACTGGCTAAATTCATTACATCGGGATATACCCGCTTTTCGATTTGAGGAAAACACTCACCTAAGGCCAACGCCAGTGAACACTCGCCTGAAAGCACAACAATGCAGTGAGGTAAAACTCGTTCGGTTTAAAGATCCAACTAGTGAACATCACATATTTTCCTTGTCTCTCATTATCAACTGGTGCCGAAACTAAGTAATGGGAGCAAGAATTGAACCTGAGTTACATGGAACTACAAGTCTCTCCTTTACCATTTCACCACCAACTAATTGACTACGATAACTTGAATTGTATTTTATTTAAAAGCAAAAATAAGTTAAAATAACCGATATAAATAATAAATCACATCAATAAATTGCTTTAAAAAGCGTCCTACTATGCACACCCCACACCGACTAAACAACCATGGATAGAAGTATCCGTAACGGTTAACGTACGATGACATCGTTTTGATACCCACATGTTACCGTTGACCATATTTGCCGCGATAGGTCATGGATAGATCTATCCGTAACCGAGTGGTTACACGACATCCTGTGGGTATCAAATTAAATGTCAACTCGTACCCTATCAGCCACAGATAGATCTTTCCGTGGCATATAGAGTGAAGGTTTAATTATTGAGTCAGAAGGCTCCCCCACTCCTTATCTAAGCAGTTAACGCGAAAAAATATCGGTCATCATTCAAGGATCTATATCTGAGATACCGGTTATCGCAGTGAGATAACGGTGGGATATCGGTAATTTTGTTATCATGTCATATATATAGCAAGTTAACACTAATAATTCAGTAAACTTTCAAACCAATAACAAATTAACCTTTTGCAACTTGCAAAACACTGACAATCACAAGTAGGAACCGATTATGACTTAAAACACTAAAAATTGATGATTGAGACTTAAAACACTGATATCGGGAATATTGGTGATATATCGGTGAAATATCGATCAATATCATCGATATTATCGGAACCGATATTCTGACCTATATTTTACCAACGGACCGATATATCACTGATATATCGATGGATATATCAATGATATATCGGTGATATATTGGTGATATCGACTGCATAGCTCCCTATTGTAATATATACTACCATGCATACATGCAATACACACAAACTCAAACACACACACACGACCATTCTCGTGAAAAAAATCCCCAAGTCAAAAAATGTCGTGGTTGTGGAACGAGATTTATCGGGGTCGAACGAGTAGTCGAATATTCCAGATTTGACGAGGCGCCGGGGTTTTCAGATTATGACGAGGAGCCGACGTTACCAAATTAAACCAGGTATCGCCGTATAAGCTTAAACCCAAGTCATTCGAGCATCTTGGTGGGTCGAGCATGGATACAATAAAAGAAGATCTCAAATGTTCTAAGTGTAAGCTTCGAGCATGGTTCAATCTCGAGCAAGTGTCAGTACCCGAGCATGCTGGAGTTATTCACAATAAATCCTAAGGAAAGATTGAAGAGATCAAGGAGAACATGTTTGCTCGTAGGATATATTCGAGCAAGTTTGAATATATTGTGAAGATTGAAGTCTGCTGCAGTAGAATATTTTCTAAGTAAAGTCTTCTCGAAGACATTTTTCGAGCATACACTGTATTTCAAGGTCTGCTCGACAAGGACTTATCATACTCGAATACCAGATTTATACTTGTATTTATTTGTCATTTATTATGTAATAATTAGGGGTTCCTAGAAGAAATGTCTATGGGCATATAAGTAGAATCCTAGGTTTTCTAAATAGAAAGAGAGACGGGCGCATAACTGTAACATTTCGAATTTTCTAAACCGTATTCGTTAACGTTTAACCCGACCCGGGGAATAATTTAGATATTTATTATTAATCCGAAATCAAATAATTATAAATATTTAAGTTCTTAATATTCACTTTAGGTCCTAATACTTTGGATAATGTTTATTTCATGTTTATTACCTAAACAACTCAACAATTAACCTTTTCCCAAACTACAAGGACTAAACATGTAAAAAATGAAAATCCCATCCTTGGTCACCCGGGGTGCCGCGCGATGGGCACCCTACCCCTTGGCCACGCAGCGCTATGGAGTAGCTGGTCAGAAGTTTTGCTCGATTTCGTTTCTTAACTCGTTTTTGGTATGCAAATCATGTATATTAGGCATATTTGAGAGAATTAAGGTCCAAGAAATCATATTATAATTAAAATACAAGTCTTAATTTGTTACTTACTGACCAAGACCAAATCTCTTAGCTTATTTCAGTTATTTTGTCATTAAAACGATATTTACTTGCTTAAACGAGTGTTATGTCCATATTTGGTTCGTTTTTGCTATTCTTATATAAACAAGCCACATAATCTCTGTCATAAACTTTATCCTAACCCTAGAGAGACCCTCCAGCCGTCACCTAACTCCACCCTTCACCATCTTCTTGGTTTTTGATTTATTGTTGAAGATACGAGCTTGTTTGTTTGACTTTGCTTAAGTGTGGACCTTTGACTCATCGTATCTGTTGATCCTTTCACTTTTCGGGTAAGTTGTAAACATAAAAATCATTCATACATATTCCCTAGCCAATAAATTTCACAATTTCGGTGGTTGAAGCGTATTGACTGGTCAATTCGTTTAAAAACTCTTTAAAGGGCAAATTAGTCAACAAGTTTGACTTAGCGTTTTCTCATACTTCTGGTCGGATTCAACGTTCGGTCCAGGAGACTTTTATTCTTGTAAAGAAATTTTAAGGACACTGACCAAAACCTAAGTTCCGACTCGCTGTTCGGATTCTGGTCAGTACTAGCTCGCTTAAATCTTAAATATAACATAACTTGAGTTCTAAACGTTCGTTTTGATTGATTCCAGTGCCACGAGTTTGTTTTTACTTATGTTATCATATCTCAAAGTTTTAGATTCTGTTTGTTTATATCGTTTGACGTGTATTGGACGACTCGCTTATTCGTTAGCTCGTTTAATCGCTTGTCTTTAATCTAAGATGAATTTAGTCATTCCCCTTTTTATCTACTATTTTCCAATGTTTTAGGGACATATGCGTACTTATCATATTTTTCTATCATATATATATACACAAACTCGCAAATATAATCATTGTGTGTATATCAATTAAATGCTAATTGTTACTTGGTTGATTGTTTACTTTATCGCCTTCCAAGAGGTCCAACTTATTCCCTTGTACAGGGTGCTCATTAGTATGATCATACAGCCGTCCTAGTAACCGGAGCCCGATTCTCTTAGCAACGATTCATTGGCACACTAGCAAGTCTTGGGTTAGTATATGGTTTGTTTTTTATTGATTACTACCACATATGTTTGTTTGCGTATTTAACATTTATCATTTATTTATCATATATATATTATTGTTGTGTCAAAATCTGGTGATCATCTCACTCAACATGTGTTGTTGACAAACTCTTTTATTTTCTACGGATATGCAGGTTGCTTTGTATTGAAGAAATTTGGACACTTAGAAAAGACCTTAGGATTTAAGAAAGAAAATCATTGCTTAAGATTGTTTGGATCATATTTATTTATTTGGAATATTTTGTTATATTTGGATATTGTGTGTATTCTTTGAATAAAATAATTAATTAGATATTTTCATTTATATTCATGATAGCATCTCGAGCTGTGAGCAATCGGATCACACAGCCACTTTCCGCCTTAGGTTGGGGTGTGACAATAACGATCAGAGAGAATATTCCTCATTTATGTTACCTTGTATCGCCGTCACGAAACCTGGACATTCCATGCAAACCCGATAAACTGTTCCATTGTTCATTAATGTTATATTTAATATATTGGAATCTTTTGTTTATAGCTTTGTGTCTGCTAATCAATCTTATACTCAATCCTAATCTCTGTTTATACCAATGTTGTAAAACTCCCGAGTAGGCGGGCCGAGTACTCCCCGATTATTCTCCGCCTAGATCGAGTACTCCCCGCCTCGGCCGAGTACTCCTTAGGTATTTTCCGAGTAATCCCTGACTACTCCCGAGTACTCGCAACTCCCAGTCAACCGCCTATGACCGCCTAACGACTTTTACAACCTTGGTTTATACTGATTCCGCTGGTATAATCAGAAGGTCTTCATTGTTTCAGATCTTGCGTGCTCTTGTCGAGTATCATTAGTTTTGCACTAGATCCGGTGCTGACAATTTCAAACTTGAATCAGCTCTCTATTTTCAATTTTGTTCACTCGAATAATTTTTTACACTAACATGATGACATAGAAGTTATGTTGGAATATGGATTACTACTTCACCGGCATTTAATGATTAGAATGTGATGGTGATTAGCTTAGAGACTATTCTTGATGAAGCATGCTTTTAAGTTCAGGTATAAACAATGCAAAATTTCAAACTATTTGCATTACTCACAAGCAATGCAAAATTTTCTTGCCATGCAAATGCACTCGAATTGCCAATTTGGAGTAATTTTTATCTGCACTTTTTTCAGTCCAACATATCAATTATGTGTAAAATTTAAGTTATTTTTCATCTTTGCATGCTGATTTAGATGAGGATTTGAATTTTAACGGTTGTTCTATTTGGCCTAAATGGTGTTACAGGTTGTCGGGGAATAACTTTACGGATGTTCTTATGACTCTTCTTTTTTTCTCTTTGCATTTAGCCTAAATACTTGCTAGTTGCAAAAACAAAATTTCATTCTTTAATGTGTAAAAGGCAAAGCTGCAAACTTTATTTGGTAAAATAGGTTGCCAACAATACAACAAAAAGTGTGGACCTACATCTTATCATTAGGGAAGAGGCTAAAAATTCGAGATTAATGCTTGAGTGCTCATGCCACAAATTTACATGCTTTATGTGAATTGCAATATCCTAATAGAACTCAAATGTTTGGAATGCCATTTTTTTGAAGGAATGTTATCTTTGAGATTATACATAACTATCGGATCTTCTTTTCCAATTTAGAATGCTAGAAATTTTGGTTTGCAGAACAGTTTTGGGTTGAATGAAGGTTATCTTTGACTATGTATGAAACCTTAATTGTTTAATACACATCAAAGCTGTGTATTTAAATTGCTTAATGTCATATACTTTTTGCATAAAAATTGGAGCCACAGATAAATGCTTTTATCAATACTTTTTGCAAAACAAATTAGAGCCACAGATGAATGCTTTCATGGTTTATTAAGAGGAGATCATTTGTTTCAATAGTTATTAATAGATAAGAAGCTCACTTTTTCTACAGATGAATGCTTTCAAGTTTTTTTTTTTGTTAATATTGTTTTTATATATTTAATCTATTGTTCTGAAAGTATGAGGCTTGTAGTAAGCAAGCAATATGATAAATAAGTGTTATTTGGTGATTAAGAATATTTGTATTACAATCTTGAATCAATGGTATTAACGCTAAATGCCTTTAAAATGTGTCAAGAAAATATGGCAAACAAAAAGTGACATTAAATACCTAAATTTACAAGACACAAATGCTAAATGTCACTATAAATGTTGTCAAGAAAATATGACATACACAAAGTGTAATTAAACATCTAACTTTTAGCAACACAAATACTAAATGCCACTAAAAGTGTATTCCAAGAAATTATGTCATATGCAAAGTGCCATTAAAACCTAAATTTAGTGACACAAATGCTAAATGCCACAACAAGTGTGTGCCAAGTAAATGTGGCATACACAAAGTGTCATTAAAACCTAAAATAGTGGCACAAAAGCTAAATGCCATAAAAAATGTGTGCCACAAAATGGCATTTTATTTGTAGTGAGATCACCTCGATCACATGATATTTATGTTCTTGATATGGTAAAAAATGAAACTTCCTCATCATCAGGGGTCAGATTGAACATACCAGGCCGAAACACAAGCGATTGATTGGACATTTGGCTGATGAAAGGTATATTGCTTGACCTAAAGATCGCTTGGATACATGATGATTCTGATTCTGACCGTGACGGTGGAGGAGATGGTGATGGTGATGGAAATGATGGTGGGAATGGTGGACCAGATGGTGGTTATGGTGGTGCAGTGGCACAGAAAAGAAAGGCAAAGGGCAAAGCAGTTGCTATTGCTGAGCCTAAGCCTAAACGACCTAGGAGGAGTTTTGGGGGCATTTATACAAGATCCTCAACTAGAACCAGGGTGGTGGCTTCTACTCCTGTTGTTACTTCTTCTACACCGGCTACTACTACTCCTAGTACACCGGGTGTTACACTTATTACTACTGCTTCAATAGATACTCACTTCGCGAAGATTCCTCGATCTATATTATCTCCTATTCCATCTACACGGCAAGCTCTGGCGACTACAAGTCCATCTATTCCTGCTAGTCCAATGCAGAGGCCAGATTACTCTTTCATGTCTTTTAACAGACCCCAAGGCCCGATGCAGTTGGTTCAATCGAATTTCTTAAACCTGCTGGTTCAAGATCAGATGTTTCGATTGCTGAATCTGATACACATTCAGGAGAACCAGATGGCTGCAGATCGACAATTCCAAGAATCAATGAGGCCGATCAAAGACAAATGATGAGGGGTTTACACTATTTGTAGAAAGAGAATAAGTAGCTGAGAGCACTAGTTACTGCTCAGGGGGGGGGGAGAAAATTGAAAAACAAGACGAGATCATTCTCCA
>NW_027499538.1:0-26263 GCF_021521415.1 Bidens hawaiensis | reverse complement strand
CCGACATTATTTCCCCAAATCTCGTCTTTTACCTGATTTTCTTTCAAAATCTCGTCTTTGTTTTTATCTTTTCCCAATCTGTCTTGACAGTCCAAATTATAAAAAAAATTTAAGGAAAAAAGGGCTATTTTGGGACTTCTCTCTCTAAAAGGGGACTATTTTGAGAATTTTCCCTTATATAACACCTTATATAGGGGTCTAACCCAGACGAGAGTCAACAGGTCAATTGACCCTTTGATCATTAGAATTTGTCATTATTTTTCTTATAGGTGTAGTTAAAATAAAATAACTTTGTGATGACGCTCTCACTAAAAAGGTGTAGTTTAGCAACTTACCTCATACATATTAGTTTACTATACATTATTAACATCCTTCGTGATAAAGTTAAATCGGAGGTACTTTCAGACCTAGAAAATAAATTGACACTACCATATTATCGTTTACTATACATTATTAACAACATCTCTCGTGATTAAGTTAAATCGGCGGTACTTTCAGACCTATAAAATAAATTGACACTACCAGACTAGCTATATTGGCTTATTAAAAACTTTATTAGCAAAACTTTAAAAGAATACAACTTTTATAATACAGCCCCCCCCCCCCTTTCTCATCACTTGACTTAATCTCGCAAATGATGAATTTCCTTTTTTCTACATATCATACGTTAAGAGAAGCCTTGAACATGTGTATCCCTAATCACATTTGATATAGCCTTATCTAATATGAGTAGTGCAACCTTTATTGCCCTCTTTTGTGGTTTCTTTTATAACATTTTATAAGGTTTAATCAAATACGTTGTAACACCCCGGCTAAAGTGGAAACGCCTGAGTGTGACGTACAGATTGCTCAAATACACGTGACACTATTAGGTGACCATAATAACATTATTTCATTTAAATCTTCATGTAACACAAGTTTATCAAATAATACAAGTTGTAACAAATAAATAAACAAATGATAAGTTATTCTTTGAATATCCTATAGGCATGCTATGTGTCTTCTAACTTTCATCCTCGTATCTTTACACCTGTAACATATGTATAAAATAAAGTCAGCTACAAACATAGCTGGTGAGCTTCCACAGTTTAAATACGTACTTAAAAACCATACAACTCATGAACAAGTGATAAACGAGCAAGTAAGTCCTTTCCAATTGGTAACAACCAACGTACTCGGGAAATCGCGCAAATAAGGTCCTTTCTAGTTGATAGCAATCAACGTACTCGGATAATGAGGCCCTTTTCCACTCGATACAAATGGACCGGAGTGCAAAGGGGGGGCGTATGCTCATACTTAATGAGGCTTCCCAATCGTGCAAGTAATATTCGTGCAAGTAATACAAGTAACACACAAGTCCATATACGAATTGTAGTTTTGTAATAGAAGTAACAATACTTGAATTTTAATATGGATACATATACTACCCCAAAACAATAAAAATATTAAAAAGGGGTGGTGAAAAACTCACCATGAAATTGAAGATAAACGTTGCAATGAAAACCGAAAGCATGATAACGAAACCGAAGCGGTCGAACATGCGTTAAAGAAATCCGAAACGATTGAACTTCTCGAACTATAATTAAAACAAAAGCAAAGTCTAACTATCGGGATTGAAAAGGTTAAAATTATTTTGTTAACGGAGTTAAGCATTATTTAATGTAACTTTTATTATTTTATGGCATTTTTATATTTTAATAATATTGTTTAAGCTTTAACGGGTTTTAACGATTTAAATTAATATTTTATTAATAACTTAACGCTAATACGAGAATTATGATATTTGCGAAACACGGATTTTAACTGTAGTTTTATCTCAAAAAAATGATTATGTTTACAATTTATAAAAGGTAACGAGCTATAGTCAACGAAACGGAAAAATAAAATAATTTTATCGGGTTTAATGAAGGTGAACGTTAGTTTTTAGGTGAAAAATGTTAAAATTAGATTTATACATAATTTATTTATGTTAAAATGATTTTATTTGATTTAAAATAATTTTTAATAATCTATTTGGTTTATTTAATAATAAAGACGACTTAAAAGAATTCGGTTCATTTCCGGTCGGACCTGGACTCAACTTTAGGTTGGGTTCGTTTCCGACATGGTAAAAAGTATTATATTTTAGAGAGTGAGATGAAAAGAATTAGTTTTAGATGCTGGATAAATAAAATAACTAAACCGAACCGAATAAATACATAAACGAGTCAATATCGTTTTTGATGAACTACACCAATGTTAAATAAATAATATAACATTAATTTCTAAACGACACGAACAAGCAGAAACTAAAAACATACCCGGAACAAGAACTTAGATAATAAAAGAAGAAATCTTGAACTTCACGGGTTGACTTCATAAATCAAAGTAGGTGAAAATCACCAAAATGAGAAAATAACAAGAATCTTTTTGTAACGATTCCGACGAAACCCGGTATACCCTAACCGGTAGAAAATAGTTACGTCATATTTAATGTTGGGTACATGAATTACCATAGTAATCATACGAGAATACATGGTTCACTGTATTGATTGTACGTAAATATATAATTCATCGTATTGAATATGCGATCAATCGATTGATAGTTATTGAAACCCGAACGAATCGAGGGTTCAATTATAGACGATATATATGATATTTAGTGATGTTTACGTAGTATTAAAGCTTCGGGATAAGTGAATTAAAGCTCAGAAAAAGAATTTTCGATTTAATGGTACGTCGGTACATTAAACGAAACCTTCAATACCAAACCGAGCAAGAGACGATCGATCAAGCCGAAAAAGATGCGCAATAATTAATAATATGATGTTTTAAGTTAATAAATGTCACGGTTTAAGTTTTTTAAAGTTTTTAAATCGGTTCTATATAAATTTCATTTTTAAGCCGAAAAAACGACCGTTTTAACCTCGTTTTAAGCCGAATTAAACATTTAACCAAAAAACGAACTGAACCAGATTATCCAAAACATTATCCGGATTGCGAATATCCAAATGAGTGGCCAAGAATGGAGAGGTGGGTCCCACCCCACCCTCCTTGATTCCGATCGGAAATGATAAAGAGTATAACCCTTTTGTTATTTTTTTTTTTCTAATCAACCATGGCATCATTCATTCTTCCTCTCCACAATATCAACTAAAACCGAGATTTTGTAGCAAGAAAACAAGGTAAAGAATCGAGTTAATCACGTTTCCATCTTCGTTTCTTGAGTTTATTTGCAAGAAAATGAGGTTTCAAAGATGAAAACCGATTCTTGCATGATCAAGTGATGTATATGGGTTATACAAGGGATCTTGGTCCAAGAAAGGAGTTAAACGAACCAAAAACGAATTTTTAAGGTTTAAATCTTTGTTTTTGAATCATAACCGAAACTATAGTGTAAGAGGCTTGATCGTGAGTGTAACTTGCTTGGTATTGTGGTATGTTGGTTGTAGGTTCTGTATTTAGTGGTAGATAAGGAGGAAAGACGAGTTTGTAGCTTGTAGTGGCGGAAAACGAAAGGTATATTCGGTTTATGTTCGGTTATGGATTTTTGGACAGATTGTGGATGGTTTAGAGTTAGGTCATGAAATTTTACAGAGGTGTTAAATATATGAAAATATGAGTTCTGTGAATTTTTGGTAAGTTTTGGACAAAGGATGAATATTTGGTGAATTTAATGCTCGGTTTTGGCTAAAAATGGTGAAAAATAGTTAAATATTATGACAAATTCTGAAAAATTTCAGATAAGCTTTTTATAACATGTATAAGTCACACACAAAATTTTAGGTCAGTTGGAGAAGTCTAAGTAGGCTTTTTGGTTAAACGAGTTCTAGGGTTTTCTAGCTCGGTTTTAGTGAAAATGGCATGTAAAAAGAGATTTTGGTTCTGGAAAAATTACAGGGGACTATGGAGATGGCAGGTGTCATCCAGGAAAAACTTGGGATTTTTCTAAGGTCGTTTGGTATTTACGACATATTTAGTGTTTAAATGGTGTTTAAAAATAGATAAATAAATTTTAATATAAAAATTAATTCTGGAAATATTTTTATAAAATTCCCCACTGTCAAAAAGTGATTTGTAAAAAATTTCAAGATCCGAGATTAAACGGATAATTATTTGTTCTAAAAAGAAGATAAAAACAAACTTTTAAAGCTTAAAACGCGTAAACCGTTACAATTCGCCTAAGCGAGCTGACTGGTGTATAAAAACCCTAAAAATGATCTATTTTCATATAATTGAGTTAAACAAGTAAAAATGAATCATCCGAAAATAATTCGGATGATTTGGGTAATTTTAAACGATATAACAGTTTCCGGTGCACTAAAGACGGAAACGGGTCCCGCGGCCAATCGGGGCGTCTAAACCGAGCTCTAATTTCACAACATTAATTAAATTATCAGTCATCAACTATTTTCGGGACGCGTGTGACCAAACTCATTTTTGAAACGTAAAAACGGATAACCGTGCTAGGCACGCAAAACGGGGAAAACAAACTAATAGTAAATTTGACTATAGAACTCTAAACGATATCACAATCTGAGTCCGTAGAAGTGTTTCTGGGTTAACATTGCCCCCGGAATGGGTACAGTACTGGGTTAACAGTGTCCCCAGATGTCCCTAGAAGTGTTTTTGGGTTAACATTGCCCCCGGAATGGGTACAGTACTGGGTTAACAGTGTCCCCAGATGTACCGGTTGATACGGTTAAAGATTATATAAACTATAATTGTATAATAACGATCGTAGGGATCATATTACAGATTGGACGTGTTAACTAATAATGACTGTTGTACCTGCTTGCATGTGCTAAGGTGAGTTTCACGAGCCCTTTTTTCTGAATTGTTTTTAAATATTTTCCCGGGGCGGAAGCATGTTATTCCTGAAATGTTTAAGTACATACTGAACGCATGGAATTGCGTGGATTTATATATATTTTATTGTACGGGAATCGTACGGAAATGTACTAAGATGGTAATTGTCTGAGTTGCTAACATTCTAAGGCCCCGGAACACGAGTGATTAACTGAAAGCCGGTAGAGTGTGGATAGTACTATTGGTCTGACAAACCCAACTGGTCCGGCATGGATTTGCTGATGTTTCCCAGCCAATTGCACATGTCTATTTTGTTGTTATATATATTTTGCTATGTAATGTTAGACATAGCGGTTTGGGGCAGGTCCGTGGGCGGGGGATATGTCACGGGGGTTGTGTGTGATAGTCAGAGGTTTCACTTGTGGGCTCAGTATAATTACATCGATAATATTATATTTTGATAATGATTTATCATGGTTTACCCGAATTGTGAAACTCACCAACTATTCGTAGTTGACCCGTTTTCCCACATGCTTTTCAGGTACAATTAAGATGAAGTGATTGCTTACGTGCTAAGTGCTTGATGTGTGTAAGATTTGCGTGCGGGATGTTAGGATACATTATAACATATAGAATTATGTATCGTATTGTATGATGTGTGTATCATCTAGACGGTAATGAAATATGAGATAATGTAAATTGAAGTATATTAATCTATTCAGTTTTCTTTATAAACAATGTGGTTGATATCAGAGGTGTCTGTTGCATCCCGTTTACGTTTCCGCTGCGGTTACGGGGTGTTACAGAAGTTGGTATCAGAGCCATTGGTTATAAAGATTTAGGATGTCTTTAAAAGATACCTAAAATATAACCAGTAGCTCAAGTATTATAGGATTTGAATATCAACTAATAATATATAGTGACGAGATCTGGATGAACTTGGATGGACAAGTGAGTTATTATGGTCCGGAACATAATAACCGACTTGTCCGCACGAGGGAGTTCAGGGGAAGTCACGGGGTACATTAATAGGTAAAAATGGCAACATATGTGTAAAGTATATAATATTATTTATACGTGCTAATGTGTATATATACATATGTACATATCTTGTGGGTACGTGAATTGAGAAATAGGACTCGGATAAGGAACCGGGGGATGAAATAATAAAAGTACCGAGGATGCTGAAATTTCTAGAGCATCGGTTGATGATAAGTCTGACTTATCGGGCCATAGTTATGATAGTACCAAGTTAGATCTCCCGTTTGACATTAACCAAAAATATCTAGTAACCGTCACTCCCAACAGGAATTGATGAATCCCTTACTCTACCAACACCGGTACCGTATATCCTAATAACCCCCTATGTTCACCCGAACCGACGACCCTCACGTACGGACGGACCTGTACCTGCACCCATTCTTATTCCATTAAGGTAAAAAAAAAATAAAATTTAATAATAAATGAGCAGATAAAAATAATATATAGAAATATATATGTGTATTTCTCACTCTCAAACATATGAGACATACCACCTCCAGATCGAGAATTACCGATTTTAGCAAACCTAGAACGCCTGAGGACATTGACTGAGCAAGTGATAGAGTTTCCAATAATAGTAATTGATAATATTTGAAGGCAACATGGGTTGCGCGATTACCTTGAACCTTGCAACTCCCGATGTTATCCTTACATCCGTTAGATGCCTATACCCATGTATACTCGAATAGAATGATTACCCATACACAAAGAGGTGTTGGAATCATTATAGCATAGTTGGTTATTCGTTCGTAGGTGGTATACCGTGTATGCCGGATATACGAATAGACACGGATATTATAACTCCGTGGTACGTAATCGTTTGGTGCTCACGGTGAGCATGTATCGATTATGCTGACATGCAGAAGGATATTGAAATCAAGCATATTAAACATTAATCTTTGTCGAGAAAAATCTATATGTCAGTTGGTGACAAGGGTTATGAAACATATTTAAACGTTAACCGACGTCAGGTTAAGTCCATATGTTATTATATTTGTGGGATATATATACTTGATACTGGTATGTGTAATATATATGATAATATTTGGTGTGTATGTGTACCTGCTGTTATGATTGAGCTGGTAACGGGTTATACGGTGAGATTAGTATTGATTACTGCGTACAGGATGGGTACGGCAGAATGACATAAAAAGAGTAACTCCAATGACGGAGATTGATATGATTCAGTTGGTTGCTCAAAGATAGCAGATGATGATACCGAATGTCGTATCACAGATCACTGCTAGTGTTGATGCAAATGTGATCGCAGAATTATAGATCGAGCAATCACATGAATATGAATATTTCAATTCTTAGTGGTATTACTAAGAGTGATAATGTTCCACCGAATACTATTATGACTTCAAGTATTAGTTATAAACTAAGCATGAATAGTAGTCGTAATGAATTAGATCCGGTATGAAGGATATGTTTGTTGGTTGTGTTAAGGAAATTATTAATAGTTTACTGATGGTAAAGGGAGGAATAGATTAGCGAGTGGATTGAAAAGATCGAAATGGTTAATGATATTGGTAAGAGTCTAGAACATTGTGTAGTGAAATATGCTACAGATATGTTGGTATATTATGTTGTATCGTGATGGAACACGATGGTACAAAATTATAGTTAGAAAATTATTACTCAGACGAGATGGTCAGAATTTAAAATTCTTGTGCTAGAGCACTTTTATTCGAGTAATTAAGTTCAGAGATTGGAAACTGAGCTATGGAAGATAGAAATGTTGCGTGCTGATCACTTAGAACACGCTAATCGTTTGAAGGAATTGTTTTGTCTGGTAACATGGCTAATTACTCCTGAAACTAAGCGAAGTGAGCGCTATATTGGGGACTAACTCCATCGATAAAGAGTATAGTCAATCCTGTAAAATATACGACCTTTGGAAGGGTTGTGTCACAAGCCAGCATTGATATATTTGACGCTATGGGAAGCGGACTGTAAGGACGTTAGGTGAGACGTCGAGTGTTAAAGAAGAGAAATGATAAAGGTATAGTGCAAGATAGGCTTTTGAATAAGTAGGTATGTCCTACAACCCAGAATTATACTGAGACTAGTTCTGGTGTGAAACATGAACCGCATGAAGGGTCCTTCCCTAAATGTGGAAAATATGGTTATCGGCAGGAAGAAGAATGTCGGTGATAGTAGGCCACAGGTGTGGTAAAGATGGACGTAATGCCCCAATTGTAGGACCAATTGAAACCATGTGAACCGGCAACCCAACCCATTCGTGTACAACCACTCCGAACCCAACAACTTCAATAACAATCCATCCAAAGAAATCAATTATGCCAAACAGTTGTACTTGCTATGAATGTGGCAGTACAGAACGTTTCAAGAGAAATTGCCCAAAGTTGAACCAAGGTGTAGTTGGAAGACGAACCTCATGACAAGCATCAACCTCTGATCAAGCAAGGAGCCGTGCTTTTGTGAGTAATTCGAATAAAGCACGTCATGATCCAAAGGTGGTATTAAGTATGTTGTAGTCTTAAATCAATAGGCTTCAGTGATATTTTTACGGTCTCCGATAGAAGTTAGTTCCTGTTAACCTCCTACCCTTTGGAAAGATACCGATTAGTGAAACTATAGAACCCTATACTGTAGAATCGCTAACGGTAAACCCCTAATGGTTAACTAAATTGTTCGGAATTGTCCTATTATTCTGAACGATTAACCTTTCCTTATTGACCTACGACCAGTAAAGTAAAGAAGTTTTGACGTAATAGTTAGCATGGATTGGCTAACTCAACATGAAGCTGAAATCAAATATGAAAAGAAGATGACAAGAAGTTCTCTTTCGGACGATGAAGCGATTAGAAACAGAGAAAAGTGTACTATTTAAAAGAAAACATATAGAAGATATCCCGGTGGTACGCGAATTTCCACAAGTTTTTCCCAGAAGAACTTCCTGGATTACCGCCAACCCGACGGGTCGAATTCAGAATCGATTTAATGCCTCAAGCTGGCCCTGTTGCTAAAGCACCTTACCAACTTGCACCAACTGAAATGCAAGAATTATTGGATGAGGTTTTATACGACCTAGTTAGTCACCATGGGGTGCACCAGTGTTATTTGGGAAATGAATGACGGAAGTGTTAGGATATGTATTGATTAGGGAGAATTGTATAAAGCGACGATCAGGAATAGGTATTCACTTCTTCGAAGTAAATGATCTATTTAACCAATTGCAATGGGCGATTTATTTTTTGAAAATTGATCTTAGACATAGTCATCACCAAATGAAAAATCCAAGAGGAGGACGTTGCAACAACAGCGTTTCGGACTCGTTACGGCCATTATGAATTCTTATTTATACCTTTCGGGCTAACAAATGCGCCGGCAGTGTTCATGGACCTCATGAATCGAGTCTGTAAACCCTACCTCGACAAATTCGTCATCATGTTATTGATGATATTTTGATATATTTGCAACGTAAAGAAGAGCACGAACGACGTTTAAGGAAAATTATGGAAGTGTTAAATTAAGAGGAGTTGTACGCGAAGTTTTCGAAATGTGATTTTGAATACAGAAAGCATAATCCCTTGGTCATGTTGTAAAGAATCAAGGGAATACACGTTGATCTGAGTAAGATAGAAACCGTTAAAATTGGCAGTCACCCAAGGCGCCAAAGGAAATGCGCCAATTTTTAGGACTAGCCGGAGACTATCAGCGGTTTATTAAAGAATTTTTAGCATTACCCAACTCATAATCCTTTGTACTAAGCAAATGTACAAATTTTATAGATGATAAAAGACCGCAATCTCATACTCAACAAAGATGGGTCGAGTTGTTAAGCGATTATGACTGTGACATCCGTTATCACCCCGGAAAGGCTAACGTCGTAGCCGATGCCTTGAATAGGAAGATCGGGTTAAGCCATTGCGAGTACGAGCACTGGGGATGATAGTCCAGTCGAACCTTTCTGACCTGATTCGAGTCGCTCAACGTGAGGCGTTGAAAGAGGAACAATTGGAAAAGGAGGAACTTTACGGCAATGAGAAGAATTTCGAACAGCGCGTGGACGAAATTCTCTATTTCAAAAATCGGGTTTGGATCCCGACCCTCCATGACCTTCGTGAATTAATCATGGACGAAGCGCATAGATCGAAATATTCATACATCCGGGATCGGATTAGACTATTGATGATACGAATATCTGAAAGGATTTTATTAATGGCCGAGTTTGGAGAAAGATAGGGTTACGTATGTTAGTGAATATTTAAGTTATGCAAGAGATAAGGCTGCACACCGAAAACCCTAGGGAACGCCACAACGACAGAAAATTCGCCAATGATAGTGGGAATAAATTACAATGGATTTCGGGACGCAAATTCCCAAGATATATCAAAGACATGATGCAATTTGGGTAATCGCGGATCGATTAACCAATCCTCGCATTTCATCCCAATCCATGACGATTACCACAATGAATTCTCGCCCAAATTCATGATGATGAAATGGTATCTCGTCGTGGAGTACCATTTTCAATTATCTCAGATCGAAATAGTCATCCTACTTCCATTATTGGAAGGCGGGGAATGAAGCATCGAGAGCTTGAAGCTTTCTATGGGTGAAGTAATTATCACCAATTTGATAAATTAAAATGGGCGTCAATCAAGCCATAAGATTTGAATCGATTCGAGAATCAACCAATCGGATTTATAATATTTAAGATAAGTTGAAAGCAGCGCGAGATTGGCAAAGGAATATGCCAACATTCAAAGGAAACCATTGTCACTGGAAAGAGGTGACAAGGTATTTTTAAGGCATCACCTTAGAGAGGTGATATGAGGTTTGGCAAAACCGAAAATAGCTCTTTAATATGTTGGACCTCATGAGACTATCTCCATGATTGGTCATTTAGTTTATCGATTAAAGTACTCCAGGGGCTAAGTACTATACATGATGATTTGCCATGTATACGGATTGAAAAGTACCTAAGCGTCGAGGCAACGAGAGTACTAGTAATGGAGGTACGCATAGAAGACATGCTTGATATCATAAATAATTCCGTAGAGTTAGTAGACGGGAAAACTAAACAGTTTGGACATACCAAGCTTTATTGATTAAGATTAAGTGGAATTCACAGCGAGGACCAGATTATACCTGGTAGCGCGAGGGTGAATTCTGAAGGGAAAACCCCCACCTTTCTTTCGGAAAGGGATAGTGGGCGTGTAAAATTTCGAGGACGAAATTTCTTAACGGGGGGAGATTGTAACGATTCCGACGAAACCCGGTATATACCCTAACCGGTAGACAATAGTTACGTCATATTTAATGTCGGGTACATGAATTACCATAGTAATCATACGAGAATACATGGTTCACTGTATTGATTGTACGTGAATATATAATTCATCGTGTTGAATATGCGATCAATCGATTGATAGTTATTGAAACCCGAACAAATCGAGGGTTCAATTATAGACGATATATATGATATTTAGTGATGTTTACGAAGTATTAAAGCTTCGGGATAAGTGAATTAAAGCTCAGAAAAAGAATTTTCGATTTAATGGTACGTCGGTACATTAAACGAAACCTTCAATACCAAACCGAGCAAGAGACGATCGATCAAGCCGAAAAAGATGCGCAATAATTAATAATATCATATTTTAAGTTAATAAATGTCACGGTTTAAGTTTTTTAAAGTTTTTAAATCGGTTCTATATAAATTTCATTTTTAAGCCGAAAAACGACCGTTTTAACCTCGTTTTAAACCGAATTAAACATTTAACCGAAAAACGAACTGAACCAGATTATCCAAAACATTATCCGGATTGCGAATATCCAAATGAGTGGCCAAGAATGGAGAGGTGGGTCCCACCCCACCCTCCTTGATTCCGATCGGAAATGATAAAGGGTATAACCCTTTTGTTATTTTTTTTTCTAATCAACCATGGCATCATTCATTCTTCCTCTCCACAATATCAACTAAAACCGAGATTTTGTAGCAAGAAAACAAGGTAAAGAATCGAGTTAATCACGTTTCCATCTTCGTTTCTTGAGTTTTATTTGCAAGAAAATGAGGTTTCAAAGATGAAATCCGATTCTTGCATGATCAAGTGATGTATACGGGTTATACAAGGGATTTTGGTCCAAGAAAGGAGTTAAACGAACCAAAAACGAATTTTTACGGTTTAAATCTTTGTTTTTGAATCATAACCGAAACTATAGTGTAAGAGGCTTGATCGTGAGTGTAACTTGCTTGGTATTGTGGTATGTTGGTTGTAGGTTCTGTATTTAGTGGTAGATAAGGCGGAAAGACGAGTTTGTAGCTTGTAGTGGCGGAAAACGAAAGGTATATTCGGTTTATGTTCGGTTATGGATTTTTGGACAGATTGTGGATGGTTTAGAGTTAGGTCATGAAATTTTACAGAGGTGTTAAATACATGAAAATATGAGTTCTGTGAATTTTTGGTAAGTTTTGGACAAAGGATGAATATTTGGTGAATTTAATGCTCGGTTTTGGCTAAAAATGGTGAAAAATAGTTAAATATCATGACAAATTCTGGAAAATTTCAGATAAGCTTTTTATAACATGTATAAGTCACACACAAAATTTTAGGTCAGTTGGAGAAGTCTAAGTAGGCTTTTCGGTTAAACGAGTTCTAGGGTTTTCTAGCTCGGTTTTAGTGAAAATGGCATGTAAAAAGAGATTTTGGTTTTGGAAAAATTACAGGGGACTATGGATATGGCAGGTGTCATCCAAGAAAAATTTGAGATTTTTCTAAGGTCGTTTGGTATTTACGACATATTTAGTGTTTAAATGGTGTTTAAAAATAGATAAATAAATTTTAATATAAAAATTAATTCTGGAAATATTTTTATAAAATTCCCCACTGTCAAAAAGTGATTTGTGAAAAATTTCAAGATCCGAGATTAAACGGATAATTATTTGTGCTAAAAAGAAGATAAAAACAAACTTTTAAAGCTTAAAACGCGTAAACCGTTACAATTCGTCTAAGCGAGCTGACTGGTGTATAAAAACCCTAAAAATGATCTATTTTCATATAATTGAGTTAAACAAGTAAAAATGAATCATCCGAAAATAATTCGGATGATTTGGGTAATTTTAAACGATATAACAGTTTCCGGTGCACTAAAGACGGAAACGGGTCCCGCGGCCAATCGGGGCGTCTAAACCGAGCTCTAATTTCACAACATTAATTAAATTATCAGTCATCAACTATTTTCGGGACGTGTGTGACCAAACTCATTTTTGAAACGTAAAAACGGATAACCGTGCTAGGCACGCAAAACGGGAAAACAAACTAATAGTAAATTTGACTATAGAACTCTAAACGATATCACAATCTGAGTCCGTAGAAGTGTTTCTGGGTTAACATTGCCCCCGGAATGGGTACAGTACTGGGTTAACAGTGTCCCCAGATGTCCCTAGAAGTGTTTTTGGGTTAACATTGCCCCCGGAATGGGTACAGTACTGGGTTAACAGTGTCCCCAGATGTACCGGTTGATACGGTTAAAGATTATATAAACTATAATTGTATAATAACGATCGTAGGGATCATATTACAGATTGGACGTGTTAACTAATAATGACTGTTGTACCTGCTTGCATGTGCTAAGGTGAGTTTCACGAGCCCCTTTTTCTGAATTGTTTTTAAATATTTTCCCGGGGCGGAAGCATGTTATTCCTGAAATGTTTAAGTACATACTGAACGCATGGAATTGCGTGGATTTATATATATTTTATTGTACGGGAATCGTACGGAAATGTACTAAGATGGTAATTGTCTGAGTTGCTAACATTCTAAGGCCCCGGAACACGAGTGATTAACTGAAAGCCGGTAGAGTGTGGATAGTACTATTGGTCTGACAAACCCAACTGGTCCGGCATGGATTTGCTGATGTTTCCCAGCCAGTTGCACATGTCTATGTTGTTGTTATATATATTTTGCTATGTAATGTTAGACATAGCTGTTTGGGGCAGGTCCGTGGGCGGGGGATATGCCACGGGGGTTGTGTGTGATAGTCAGAGGTTTCACTTGTGGGCTCAGCATAATTACATCGATAATATTATATTTTGATAATGATTTATCATGGTTTACCCGAATTGTGAAACTCACCAACTATTCGTAGTTGACCCGTTTTCTCACATGCTTTTTAGGTACAATTAAGATGAAGTGATTGCTTACGTGCTAAGTCCTTGATGTGTGTAAGATTTGCGTGCGGGATGTTAGGATACATTATAACATATAGAATTATGTATCGTATTGTATGATGTGTGTATCACCTAGACGGTAATGAAATATGAGATAATGTAAATTGAAGTATATTAATGTATTCAGTTTTCTTTATAAACAATGTGGTTGATATCAGAGGTATCTGTTGCATCCCGTTTACGTTTCCGCTGCGGTTACGGGGTGTTACACTTTTGTAAATTGAGTTGTGAGAAAATGGGAAGGAATGGAGCTCTATTTATAAGTGAAGTGAGCTAGAGTTGTTTCAATTGTATTAAATTGGTCAAAATACTTAATGGGTCATGAATGCCATTTAAAACTTGTAATTTGTCATAAAAATTAAATTGTAACCTACAATTTATATTCAAACACATTTATTATCATCATAAAGAATTTTGACCAAGATTTAAATGTAGTTGGAATGTATTTTTCTTCATCTTTTAAAATCCAACTAAGTAAAAAAAATGTGACATAATTAAATAATAATAAAAAAAATGTACTTTGGTTATACGTAAGTAATGTTATCTATGCGACATTTGAATAAAGTATATATATATATATATATATATATATATATATATATATATTAGTAATGGTTAATATATTTAAATAACTTTAGGAAAAGCTATTACATATGAAATATGTAACATATGATTGTATTTATAACTAAATGGATCACCTCGACTAATAAAATTGATTAGTTTTCAAAATATATTTACTCTTTAGTCCTTGAACTTTGAGGTGCAATATATATGAAATAGAATTTATATAACTTGGATATTTTTATATTTTACCCGCACAGTTTGCAAATTGTTTTATCTTTAAAACATTGACTTTCGTTAATTGCGCAAAATTAATTGAACGCGACAAATGATAACCGTAAATCCTCGGAATTCAATACGAATAGAAAATGAAGGTATGACAAACGATGAACAAGAGTACATTAAAATGAAAAACCGGGTCGGTTTAACGAACACAATACTAACTCAAAAATGGCGAATGTCACTTGAAGTGAAACTTAAGAATCTTTTAATAATATATATATTTATAAACAAAAACCGAAAATTTGAAATGGGTCGGGTTTTCAGATTTGAAAAGTAACGAATGTTACATACGTCATTTTGCTCTTTCCGTTTTTGTGGTCCTTAATTTGGAACCAATTGATCTTCTGGGTTTTCTTTATATGGTAATTAATTGTTTAGTTACATCGATTCAAGCAAGAGCATGTAATGCTAGTGTAGTGGTATATATGATTTTATCATTGTTTTTGTGTTTGTGAATGTATCTAGTAATTCATTCGCTATATGGTGAGCACCATTGTAAGAGGATTTGAACACAAGCAAGGAGACCGTGCCGAACTAGCAGTAAGTAGGTGAGTCATTGCTTTAACGCAGTTCAAAAAAATAAAAAGTAATTCATTCGTTTCTTTGTAAATAAATGATCTTTTGGACTTCAAATTTAGGTTAACCACTTTGAGGGTCTAGATTTAATATTAATGATGAATTCATCGTTATTTCTTTTGTTCCTAGTCATTTCTTATTCTTATCCCCCAAGACTAAGAATATCTTTCTCATTAAACTAATAGTTAGCTGTAAGACTTCGCACCTAACAGCCTACATTGGTGTTGGATTTACTCAGAGTTATAACTTTTGCGGAAAAATTAAGACTTCAACCATTCATTACATATTCTCAAACTTAAACAAACATTTAAACATGTCTTTTAAGTTCAAAACTTCAAACATCACACAACATCATAACTTCTTACTTTTGATGTTAGCTTCTTTATTCTTCTGCCATGTGTGTTCCTCAAGCTAGCTACTTCAACCTATTTACCTGCATGCATACCAAAAGTCAGCTACACTGAATAAGTTCTAGTTTACACAAGTCACAGGTTATCTTACACATACATACATACATACATACATACATACAGACACACACACACACAAACACACATACATACACATTCGTATCTGAAGACACCATTCTTACATACAACCTATACTTATATTCTTATCTCTTAATCATTCTTACATTTATTCTTACATTCTTGCATAGATATTAGAAGGGTCTGCCACCCTAATTCTTAAACAGATTTTATAGAGTCTATCACTCTAATTCTTGCACAAATATTATACAGTCTGCCACTCTAATTTTTGCGCATATATTATAAGGGTCTGCCATCCTAATTCTTGAACATATATTATAGAGTCTGCCACTCTAATCCTTGCACATATATTATAAGGGTCTGCCATTCTAATTCTTGCATCCTAACCATCCTTCAGTTCTTGCAATCATATATGCATAAACACTATAAACACATACGATGAATTCTTACAATATACAATTATATTCAAATAATGTATGTACTTTTCTTATAAGTATGCACACAGCCCCAAAATGTTTAAAAGGAAAGGGGCTAGAAACTCACATGGATCTTGTTACGTTCAAAGCTAATGGCAACTCCTTTCTTCAAATGGGCATGACTAACTTTTTAACAAGTAAAAGTGTCAATTAACTACTTTCCTAACCATGTCTTACTATCTAAGTTAGTAACCCATTCAAATTTATTATTGGATTTAACTAGGCTGATCGCATTGGCAACCTACCCGGATCGCATTCGCAAGCAGCTCGAATCGCAATCGCACTACCAGCCGGATCGCAATCGCATCCAACTCAAATCGCATCTCAGTTGGATCGTAATCGCTTTGCAGTTGGATCGCACTCGCATCACAGCCCAAATCGCAATCGCAACAAATCCTGAATTACAATCGTATTCTAGGTCGAATCGCAATCGCAACCCAAGCCCCGAATCGAAATTGCATACAAGCCCGAATCGCAATCGCGTTCAAGCCTAAATCATTATTGCTTTCTAGCCTGAATCACAATCACATTCTAGCTAAATCATAATCGCATTCAAGCCATTGTGATTTGAACTACACTCATTTCTCCGTTCCATTCGTTTCCCTCAACCAATTTTTTTTTATTTTTTGATTCCTCATAACTGAGTCATCATCATAACGAGTTCCGTGACATACCGACTTCACCAGTACGACCTTTTCCACACACTCTTCTTGCACCAGCCATTCGAATTCTATAAGGGAAAGCACAAATGTGATCAATCTATGAACCATTTAGTACAAGAACAGTAAGGTAAACTGTACCATCATAGAAAATCCCATAAATGTTTTGGACTAAAAATGTCAACTTTGAAAGTTGAAGGATTAAAAATATTTACAAGACAAGTAATGGGAAAAATGAGATAAAAAAAATATCTCATATTAAAGAAGTAAGAAATTCCATCCCACATGAAAAGATGGAAGAAAGTGAAATTATTCCACATGGGTACAAATAAGAAAGAGGAATTTCATCCCACATGGAAAGAAGAAAAGAAATGGAAGCTCTTTATAAGAAAAAGAGTTTCCATAGTTATATTCTTATATAGCTAACCACTCTCCATAGTTCTAGCGGAGGGTGCGAAGCACCGGACGCGCACAGCGCACGGTCACGAACTCGGACTCGGGCGATGGGCGTAATGTGACGTTTTGATGGCGCACTTTGCACTTCGCGCGCTCGCATCGCCGCGTAAGGCCACCTTAGTATTTTTGGAAAATGAAAGCATGACCAAGAAGTGACAAGTTATCAAAGATAAGGGACCGAAAGTAAAATTTGATTCCAGGAACCCATCGCGTTACGCGATGAGCCCAGAACAAGGCTATCGTGATACGCGATGGAGCATTATGACTCAGCAACACGTGTCGCAACGGAATGACATGTGGCAGATGCTATGGCTGAGTCAGCATACCACACGTCATTCTCCTACCATCGCGATGGGCCAAGAGGAGGGTCCATCGCGATACGGGATGGAATCCAATTTCAGCTATAAAGGGGGGGGGGGGTTCACGGCATAAACCTCTCATAACTCCCAACTACACTTTTTCACACACACTTAGCCTCGTTTTGCGTTCTGCACCTCGTAGTACGTGCCAAGCCCCAAGGTTCCGACAGTTTAAGCTTAATACGCAATAGAGAGTAGAAGTGCTGGCCGTACAAGCTTAGGCATATAAACTCCGAATACCCGTGCAAGGTAGGGGTTCCGCGTAAGTTATTATTTTATTATTATTATACTTGGCTTAGACAATAGTCAGGGGTATATCCCAAACCTTGATCATAAATATGTTTACAAAAGATTTATACATACGAAATTTATAGTTAAAATAATGTTTCTTCACAATTAAGAAACATCACATGCAAGAGATATAGTTTTCTTCGTGATTAAGAAACGTAGGATTTTAAATACAAAGGTTATAGTCATTCAATGTTTCTTCTCGAAGAAGAAACCTATCAATAGATGTTTCTTCATGAAGAAGAAACTCAGCACATGATTTGTAAATAAATGAAAAGACTACGGGTCTAAATATTTTATTCAAACAAATGATCAGTCAAGGTTTAAAGCTATAAAAACCAGACTAAAGGTTTATAGCCGGATCAAGAGACAATCCAGGTATTTATATAAACCTATTTTATTATAGGTCAATTATCATTTACAAAGGTTTTCAAACGAGATCACCACATCATTCAGAAAAGACAATCACAGGTGAATACGTTAAACCTTTTACAGTCAATTATTAAAATAAACGGGTTGTTTATCTTAACAAGTCAGTCAAATGTTTATATGAGATTACGTAATCTCTAAATTTAAGGGATTACATGATCCCTAAGTCACAAGGTAGAAAATAAAAGCAACTCAGACCGAGTACATATGTGTCTGGATCCAAACATATCTGTCTAGCATTTCAATCAAGGCTACATGGCCGCAGGCTAAACAATCATAACCAAAGTTCTCAAATTGGCATCAATTCCCGGAGAACCATAATTGTGTGTGTATGGCAATGACACAAGTTCCCAGAAATAAGAGACGTTTATGCTGAGATTGTTCAAAAACTATCTTGTCAGTCAAAGATTTAATAAATGTTTTTAGAGTCAACGATTCACCAGCATATCGCTGACATATTTTCCCCCACATTACAGGAAAGCAAAGCATAGTACAGTACAGGTAGAAGGAAATAAGAGTCACTAATGGAGTTAGATGCTCGCTTGTGGAGATGGCTCAGTTTTAATTATTAAAATATTACAAACAAGATCAAAACAAGGTTTGTAAACCAATCACTCGGATATTTACTATCCAAGAAGTTTTCAAAATAAACTAATATTTTATAAATAAAGACTTCCGCTAATAACCCGTAACTCTGATATATTTTCAAAACAAGTACCAACTACGGGTGTTACGCCTAGGCCCTAGGTCGAGGTGTGACATAAACAGTTAATAACAATGGCCAATTGTGATTAACCAATCACGTTACCCTCCGTGTCCTATATACTTTCTTTTATGACTTCACTTGTGCTAGGTTCTACTTCTTATACAGTTAAACAATCATGCAAATAATTCACATAATCATATATAATCACATACTCCTATCTCTAGCAATTAAGCTAACTTTCTTACACATTCTTACATTATTCATTAAGTATGCACTTTACCGTTATTGAGCTTGATTGAGTGACACATGGATTACTTGAACTGGCATCTTCCTTTATTCCCATTCTCTGTTGGATTCTAAGCATGTAGGATGCTTATTTATCTCAAACTTACGCTCTTATACCAACTTGTAAGCCTAAATCGCAATCACGTTCAAGCTCGAATCACAATCGCATTCAAGCCCGCCCGAATCGCAATCGCTTTCAAGCCCGAATCGCAATCCCATTCAAGCTGAATCATAATCGCATTCAAGCCATTGCAATTTGAATTAGGATCATTTCTCCGTTCCAGTCGTTTCTTGATGTTCTAAAAGTAGTTATATAATTATTAACTAAAGTTAATCTAATATAAACACAAAGTAATAATTCTAGACTCTTAACTTAACAGAAACTACTAACCGGCAAGTAAATGGTCGACTCTAGTACAACTAAGTAAGTCCAGAAATCAAACTCACGAAACTCTTTAAATTACGTTAACTAGCTAAATTAGACTCAACTACAAAAACACTTATTTATTTTATTATTATTTTGAGGGGGGTTTTACTAAAATACTAATTTTAAACTAATTAATAAAACTAAAAACGACTCGACTTAGAACTTGGACTTAATTCAGATGATGATGGAAAAACCACCTAGGTTAGAATCCCCAATGTTTCAGTTATCAATTAATCGGAAAAATGCTTTGTTATGGAACTGGGATCATACAATAATCACTTAAAGAAAACCCGAACAGGATCCCTGACCCTTCTCAAGAAGACACCTTTGGATTTATGTTAAGTTTTTAAAAACACTAGTTATAATATTAGACTTCCTTACGCTATCCAATTAAATATGAACGAGTACCTTTAAACGAAATCCTACCTTATAGCGCGAAAATCAAAGGTAGTTTAATAAATGCATTCGACATTAATAGACAAAGCTTTAAAGTCAAACCTAGACGGACTCCTTACGACGAACTAAATCTAACAATCTTAATCAACAAAGATCTATCAAATAATCTATCACCTTACAGCTATTAGATTAGCATCACACTTAGGTCTACTTGATTAATTATTATTGTTTCTATGGTTTTAATGCATATCGACCACAAACTAGTTAAAAACACACAGTAGATGACCTAATATAATCATATTATGTGACAGACAGTCACCAAGGAAACTGTGAAACACTAAAACTCACCAAACAATCCTAAGCACACACATGCATAGAATAAATAATATTAAGCTCTTTACTTATTCATAAACCCATAACGAAAAACAAATCCCAAATAAAATCCAACTTCAACAAAAGTTCATCATAAAACTAGGCAGTCTATAATATTTAGCCTAAAATCTTAAAATCAAACAAAACACGATAGAAATCATGGTGAACATCTGATAAAAACTAGAAATCGAAAGATTAAAGATGATAAAACCCATAAGTATTCAGTCTCCCTTGAATTAGCACTTCACCGAATTCTAGCCTCCAAAAGCTCTAAAATACGTAATACAGACTTCAAATTTCGTCTATGGCGGCCTCTAGTTCGTGTCTCCTTCAGGTTTTGATTAAGGATGTTTATATAGTGATTTAGGCTTCAAAACCCGTCCACACGTAAGAACTTTCTGGAAAAAGGGGCTCGTCGTGCTACGCGACGAGAAATAGAAAGTTGGCCGCGTTACGCGGCGACACAACCACCCTCGTCGTGCTATGCGGCGAGGTTATATACCTTAGTCGCGTGGCGCGATTAGGCCATCTGGTCCAGTTCTTTTTCCGGTCCAACCGGTTCTTCTACTGGTTCATTCCGGTTCAACCCTGATTCGTCCCGGCTCTTAGTTTTAGCTTCTTTTCCGCGCTTTTCTGCCGCGTTTAAATCCCGAAACCCAAAAAACATAAATATGTTAGTAGTATATAAATTCTTATTAAAAACTAACAAAAACTAATAAAATACTTTATAAAATATACGGTGGAAACATATATATTTATCATTATATCATTTCCCTCAACCATTTTTTGTTATTTTTCGATTCCTCATAACCAATTCATCTTCATAACGAGTTTCGTGACACACCGACTAGGGCTGTAAATGAACCGAATGAACACGAACAAGGCCTTGTTCAAGTTCGTTCGTTAAGAAAATAATGTGTTCACGAACACTTACCGAACAAGATTTTATGTTCGTGTTCGTTCATTAAGGAAATTAATGTGTTCACGAACGTTTCACGAACACAAATAAAATCGACAGAGCCTAGAGACTGAGACTGATGTATTCATCAATGTGAATAATGAAATCCTGTAAACGAATCGAATGAACACGAATAAGGGCATGTTCGTGTTCGTTCATTTAACTTTAAAAAAACACGGACGTTTAATCGAACAAATATTTAATTATGTTCATGTTTGTTTATTTAAAAAGGGACATTTGTGTTCATTTGCTTAAAATCTAAACAAACATAACTGAACAAAGATAAACGAACATACATGAACAAATGAAAATAAACACAAACAAACATAAACGAACTTAAATGAAAACACCTAAATGAACACAAATTAACAAATATAAGCAAATGGCTTATCTAGATAATATTTAATTATTTTCTATTAATACATAAATGAACATAAATAAACAGACATAAATGAGCATAAATAAACGAACATAAACGAATGATGATTGGGTAAAAGTTAGTTTATTTTATATATTTATTAGTTAATTTTAGTTAAATAAATGAATAAACATTGGTACTTCAAGCATTGTTATGTGTTTTCAGGACATTGGAAGCTATGGAGCTTAACGAGGATATTTACGGGCTTGGAATGAAGATCGATAAGTGAGATATTGGACGTGCACGCATCACGAGGCATTCAAGAAGATTAAATAAAAAAATCTGAAGTTTTACATCTTCGCGATACGCGAAGATGCAAAGAAGGGAAACTTCGCGATACG
Organism: Bidens hawaiensis; assembly: GCF_021521415.1. Taxonomy (NCBI): domain Eukaryota; kingdom Viridiplantae; phylum Streptophyta; class Magnoliopsida; order Asterales; family Asteraceae; genus Bidens; species Bidens hawaiensis. The sequence goes on along the minus strand of NW_027499538.1, from coordinate 3,757 downwards.
CGAAGTTGCAGAAATCAAGCCGCGACTATTTTGTCCTTCGCGAAACGCGAAGAAGCACGCCTATCATCTTAGCAATACGTGAAGATGCTTAAGTCGGTCAAAAATTTAGGTTTGCCTTATATAAACCGCTTAACCTCCCCATTCGGTTTTACACGACTTCCAGAGACAAAAGAGGCTGCTTAAGACGATCTTCCACCATTCCAAGGCTTCCAGTTCATCTCGGGTTTGCATGTTCATCAAGATAAGTGATATAATCAATATATCGATGCTTGGCTAAGTTTCTTGTTCATTCTAGGGTAGGTTTTTGTGTATTTTAACTTCTGACCAGATTCGTATGCTTAATGTTTATGAGCTTGATTGAGTTATTGCCTTAGTCTTGCTTAATTCGTGATTGATTATTTAAACAACTTGTGTTTGGGATTTTTAATTAATGCATTATTTGTTTGGTTGTGTTCATCAACATTTAGGGTTTGAGCTCTTGTGTCATTGATTAGTTATCATCAAATATTGTCTTTTAATTGGTTTTAACAAACATAAGTTGGTGATTAGGTAAACCGAGTTCAATTGTGTCATCAATTCGGTTAGGGTATCGTTTGACATCACAATCAAACTACTAGGTTTAGTAATTACTGCGTAATCAATATAATTGAATATGGGATTAAGTTGAATGTCACATTAACCGAACCTAGAGTGAATGCCTTTATTAATATTATTTACAAATCGTTTTTAAGTAATTGTTAGTTTTAATTAATCTTTCTCTAAAAACTGCTTGACATCGTCTGTCCGTCTTAGTTAATAATTAAATTAGTAGTATTAAAATTAGCACTTTCCTTGAGTCCCTGAGGAGACGACTTTACTTACCCGCACTAGTTATAGGTATTTAAGTTTTTAATTAATTGTTTTTGAGTAGACCGCGACAACCTACGTCAACGAACGTCATGAACATAAATGAACGAACGGAACATGTGTTCATGTTCGTTCGTTTAATTAAACGAACACAAGTTTTTTGTTCATGTTCGTTCATTTATTAAATAAACGAACATAAACGAACTTCCCGCCAAACGGTTCACGAATAGTTTACCGAACGTTCGGTTCATTTACAGGCCTAATACCGACTTCATATACCCATCCTTCTAGTGATTCGAACCTTACCCACTAACCCGATTTACACCCATTAACTCGTTTATAGCAAACTTTGTATTTTTTCTACTTGTTATAGCCCGATTTATCATCCCACCAAATCATATGGCAAACCGACATCAATTATCTAACCTTTCAATCAAAGTACCTTCTTTTGGACTCGGTTCGAGTTCGGTTCGTGGTTTGATCCGAAAACTTTGTTCGTTTCTTGTTAACTTGCTATCAAGGAGCTCTGTTACAAACCAAACAGAAGAACTCAACCCAAAAGACTAGTCTGATAGGTGAGGGAACCTATTTGGCTTATAAACCCCATATTAGTTGCCCATACAACCGATGTGGGACAAGTCCCATATCTTGCAATGGTTTCAGTCTGTAACAAGCTCAAATCTCCATTTTAAGCTTTAGATCTAAAGGGTTTTCTTGATGAATGATGGAGTGTCTGTTTTGAGTGTGTGAAGGCAAAAGGGATGGAAATGAGATCTAGGTTTAAGGAGCTTATATAGCCTAAGCCCATAACCATTCCCTCGTCCATGTTTTATCTCTAAGTCTTAACCTAACTTATTATCATTTAACATAGACAAATAATAATGCATAATTAAATAAATAAAGTTCCTTTATTTATTATTTCTAAAAAATCGGATGCTACATTAGCATATAATGTTGTAACAGCCTGTCGTGGATGATTGTGTGTATATTTGATAATGGTTTGGAAGTTAAACCCATGTAATGCTCAATCTTGTCTATTGTCCATTTTTGTAGCGTTGTGGCGGCTATATTGGCACATGGACATCACAGCCAAATATTTTTAGGTGGGACGAAGTTGGTTCTCTTTTGCTAATGGCAATGGAGAGTATTCATGATCGTCATTTGATCGGTGCAAGCACATGCCCACGTTATCAATTTGTATCTCATCAAAAGCGGTCTAGCAACTAACTGTTTCCACACCAGTTCCAAGATATTGCATCACCTAGGATGATCCAATCGGTCATGTCATATGTTAGAAAGTTTCCCAATCTAGTTATTTCTGGCTACTCATCATATTAATATATGGTATTCATTTTTCCAAATCTCAACACAACCCCCATCACTCTGCTGGGTTTTTTTCACTACCCTTTTCCCCATTTTCAGTCTTGATAGTCTACATTAAAGAGTCTTAATTTCTTGTGTTTTTTCAACTATGTGAGGTGGGTTTTCAAAGATTCATCTGGGTTATTATTATATCAATGATGGTGGCTGCAATTTCTGAAACAACCAACCAAACCAGACCCCCATTGTTGCCTTCTGATAATGGAATTACAAACCCTAATAATAATAATAATAATAAATCAGCCAGACCCAAATCAAGACAGGTTAATTCAAGATACTTGTCTCCTTCACCCTCAACATCTAATTCAATTTCAAATTCAAATTCAGTTTCCACTTCCAATTCAAACCCTAATTCATCTTCCAGAAGGTTCCCATCCCCTTTGATTTCAAGAAATTCCACAACTCCCGTGGCCAAACGGTCGGTTTCTGCCGACCGCAGGCGATCCGCTCGACCGGATCTCAGTTTAAAACCCGGCAATGCTGGTGCCGGGGAGGTGTCGGCCGCCACCAAGCTGTTGGTCACGTCTACACGGAGCTTATCGGTTTCGTTTCAGGGTGAGGCGTTTTCGCTGCCGATTAGTAAAACGAAACCTTCCCCGAATTCGAGTAGTGTGCGAAAAGGTACCCCGGAGAGGAAAAGAACAGGGACCCCCATGAGAACTAAGGTGGACAGTGGAGTAGGGGATCATGCAGAGAATACTAAACCCTCGGATCAGCATCGGTGGCCGGCCCGGGCCCGACAGTCGAATCAGACGATTTTGTCGAAAAGTTTGAGTCTTGATTGTGGGGTTGAGAAAAGTAGCATGATTGGATCTGGGAATGTGATTAGGGCTTTGCATCAGTCTATGAATTTGGAGGGTAGAAGGTCTTCGGTTGATGGCGGTAGATTGAGTCTTGATTTGGGTAGTTCTGTAATTCAACAAAATCCAAGTGGGAATTTGGTTAATTCGGTTAACGGGTACAATCTGATGTTTCAGATACTGATAGTGTGTCATCTGGTAGCACGTCTGGAGTCCAAGAAGGTTTCGGGTCGGCACGACAACGAGGGATGGTTGTATCCGCTAAGTTTTGGCAAGAAACGAGTAGTCGGATGAGGCGGTTACAGGATTCAACGAGCCCGGGTTCAAAGCATGTGACCCCATCAAAGACGGCCTTTGCGAAGAAGTTTTTAAACGAGAGCCCGTTATCTTCGCCGAGAACGATGGGGTCTCCGAATAGGATGAGGCCTGCATCACCAAGTATGTTTATGATGTCATCGGGGACGTTTTCGCCGGCTCGAGGGATGGTTAGTCCGAGGAGGAGTTCGGTTTCTGGGACGGTTAGTACGGGGTTTTGTGAAACGCCTTCGGTTCTTAGTTTTGCAGTTGATGTTAAAAGGGGGAAAGTGGGTGAGAGTCGGATTGTGGATGCACATTTGTTGAGGTTGTTTTATAATCGACAGTTGCAGTGGCGGTTTGTTAATGCAAGGAATGAAGATGCTTTGATGAAGCAGAGACATAGTTCAGAGGTATGAACATCGTCACTAATTGCA
>NW_027499537.1:0-19432 GCF_021521415.1 Bidens hawaiensis | reverse complement strand
TAAAATATTTGTGATGGTGTGGTATGTAATTGGAGTTGAGCATGTTCTGCTTTAGTTTCTGTTATAGTTTTTGAATAGTTTTTGAGGAAATGAAAAGTTGTATGTAGTTTCTGTTATAGTTTTTGAATAGTTTTTGAGGAAATGAAAAGTTGTATGGTTTAATGTTTAGTATTGTAATATCAACAATTTAAAGGAAGGTTTTTAATTTTAAATTTTTGTTAAAAGGCTTCATTTTTCAGTTTTAAAGGAAGGTTTTTAATTTTAATTTTTTTGTTAAAAGTAGCTTAAAATACAACACAACACTAAGTAGAATCACATTGGCTAGTTATTGTGGATTGCACATCATATGACAAATAGGACAAAGGTAAGACACTGATCTGCTTATAAGTTTGCTTGATGATATGATTTATTCTTATGTATGTTTGGTTCTGCAATAGAGTTTCATATGACCTGCCTTTCTAGCCATCTGCAATAGAGATGAATCAAGGTTTGTCCTCAACATTGACAACATTTAATCAGCTATAATATAAACTTATAAAGCTTGAATTCCTCATAAACACGTTGTTTCACCGCCAATTAGTGCAATGGCTGCTATGAATCTTCAACAAAATTACCACACATATGTTTATCAGGATCGACATTCGGGTTATATTTGTCCAACTCACCGCGTAAGGATTAACCTGTTACCTTCGGAATTCTTATTGGTTCATCTCCAAATCGGGGATTTGATGGCTATTGGAAAAACGGTGGTTGAGGACGAGTTTGGGGTGGCCAGAATTTCGTTCATGGTGATGGTTTCAGTTATCGCAGCCTATGGAATGAACACGGAGGTGAGTTGGTGGAATGCTAACTATTTGGTGGATTATGCATTCGGGCCAACTGTCAATGGTTCTGATCCATGCCTCTCTTTCAGGTCACCAAGTTTCAACTCGATGAGCTGCATGGGTAATGAACCTGCGTGTACTAGATGGAACCGGTTAACTGAATCATCTTTGGGTGTGCGTGCTACTGGTGGCAACCCGCATTCTAGACCTGCTACTTGGGTTAGGCAATAAAGAGAGAGATAAATCGGTTAACCGAACTAGTACAGGTTATTAACCGGGACCGAAACAGGTAAGCACCCGGTAAAAAAAAACCGGTTTGTAACCGATTCAACCCGGCATTTGGCTGAGTACTCGGTTATTTTAAAACCACCTTTTTTTACCCATTTTATCCCCCCCCCCTACCGTTGTAAATAGGTATTGGGTGTGCTGGGTTTAGTACACCACTTCCAAAGCTCTCTAAAAAGAAAAGCCCCAAAAACCGATCACATTTTGGCGCCCCAAAACCGATAAAATGGCATCAAATGATCAACTTGGTGGTTATAAATTTTTATTTGCCTAATATTTATTTTGAAGCAATTAACATAAAAATGTTAAAATATATTTAAAATCAATAAAAAACAGGTATGTTTATTTTCTTTTTTAAACTTTTTATGTATTTTCCAGATTTTTTTATTTTCCCCATTTTCCAGATTTTTAGTAAGAAATATCGGTTAATATTTCCTGATATCGGTTAACCGGTTTGCTTAACTAGTGTTATATGGCAAAACTAGTTTCCTATGAATTCTAAACGCAAACACTATCTAACAGCTTTAAGGCTTGATTCTCCGGCTTCTTAATTTCTTGATTAACCCTTGTCCAGCACAGCATCCAACACTCCTCGGTTGAGAGATAAAGGTCTCATCCAGGGATATTTTTAAGAAAGCCAGAAACTTTCATATAAAACAACATAGGCGATTAGGCGTTAATAAGTAGAAAATAATAAAAAATAAACTTGTTAATTTTTGAATCAAATAAAAGATGAAAAATAAAAGAGACATACATTACATGAACTCATCACCAAAGGGATAGATAACTGTAATATTTAACGCAACTTCGGTAACCTGCAAATGTTCACAATCATATAACGTAACATAAACTAATTACTACACAATTGATTAACTTCAACACCGCCTTATGCGACTATTGCCTGCTTATTGCACCAAAGCTTTCCAAAAGCTACATATCCAACACTCAAAAGTTCGACATTAAGATTTAGATCTATTGGTTCTTCTTTAGGATCATGAAACACACTGTACCTTCTTTGTTTTTCTCAATAAACGCCTTGTGTCTCGATCAAACTCAAAGTTTCTTGATGCCCATTTTTAATAGCATCTGATTTTCCCTCAAGTGAATCAACCATCATGGTTAGTTCATCAAAAGTATACCTCAGACGCACAAATATCTTATCTAAATCACCTGAACCAAAATGATTTACATACATGTTCTAGACACGAAAATTGTTCAGATTTACACTTCCAACTGGCTGCACACAGAAACTCCAGTGAATATAAGAGAATTAGCGATAATCAATAAGAAAAGAAACAAATTGGTTATAAATTTCTATTGGATTGATATAGCAAAATAATCCTTTACTGCAAACAACGGCATCAGGGTCATCAACACCGTGACACCTTTCATCTTCATAATGCACCATGAACCAAAAAGATATCCAAAACACTTTCTACAAAAACATGTGGTTATGCATCCCACTGTACCATCCAATTCAGTGAACTAACAGTTGTATTTATCATAAGTTAATGAATACAACGCATTAGAGCATTCTTAACCCATTCTCTAAAGTTGTCAAACCCATATAATTTAGGGTAAATTTTAATAAAACCATCAATGCATTCTCTATTATATGGATGAGTTATATAGCAACTAAAGTAAATCCCTAAATATAGGGACTTATTTTTTTATCCATACCATATAATATATCACATATCTCCCAATCACCATTTACTATATAATAAGACAAAAGAGAAAAAAATAATAAAGAATTAATTTATGAATATGAATAGGGAATAGAATGTGGAAGAATTTTGAAAAATGATAGATGAATTTATAGAATTCTGTTTTTTAGCTAAATTATAGGGAAAATATATGGAATGGGATGTGAATGCTCTTAATGAATACCACGCAGCGTTTTATTTAGTTAAAGAAACATTAATATTACCTTGCATTACATCTGTACCATCTTAATGGGAAATTGTCAGTACCGGTTAGGGTTGGTACAATAAGGGAGGTACGGTTGATCTCGAAGGGGCGGTTTGGAGGGGATCGTAAAACAAGGGCTGAAAAGATAAATCCGTTTTAGCTTGGTGATCAAGTTTTAGTTTATTTTTATCTTTTATTTGTGTTTAAATTTGAGTCCGATTATAATTCTTGTAGGGCAAGTAACTAGCCTATTTAAACTCATGTTTCCCTTGTTTATTTTATTGCTTTAATTAATAAGAAAAGAGTCGATCTTGTTGATCAAACTCTGCATATAGTTTATGCTCTTGGGCTCCCAGTTTAACAAACTGGTATTAGAGCCTCGGAAATCGGTTGATCTTGGGAATCTTGCTGCACCGATCGTCAAGTTGTAACTCGTGAGTCGGGTTAAGAGGTTAGGCAGAAGACGAAGCAGGCGGTGGTCTGTTTTATTGTGTTTAACTTCAAGAATTCTCATGGCTGATTTCCAAGTAGTCAGGGGTGTTAAGAAGTTTAATAACACTAACTATAACACACGGTCTACGTGTATGATGTCTTACCTGTGACACCCTGCTAAAAATTGTCCTAATTCCGTGATTAATATAACCGTGCTTATAAAAATAAAATAATATAATAAATATAGTGACATTAGTTTAGTCCGAAAACTCCAAATATTTGAGATATACTTAATTATGTTCGAAAAGTTCAAATTTTGGCATGTAGTGAACACTGCGGCGCAAACGACCGCTGGCGACTTAAAAACTGATAAAAATCCAAACGTGTCAAGAACAACTCGAAAATTAAAATTCTTATGAAGATATTAACGATAATATATAAAGTTATTTTTAGAAGATTCGAATCAAGAAATTTAGAAAATAAGATAATAAAAGACAGTGGATGACACCGTATGAGCCCGAGACCAACCATTTCCAAAAATTAGTTTCTTAGGCTTGCAATTTTAGAAATTCAATATCGGATCAAATCTGATAATAAGCTATTAGAATAAGAGTTCAATTGATTTGTTAAAAATAGCAAAACATAGAATAACGGCTATAATAAACACTAAATATTTAACAAACAAAACACACAAATCATTTCACTTACCCACCTCAAACCGGCAACCACGTGTTTTGCATAAAACCATTTGTGAAAAAAAAACAAAAAAAATAAAAAAACTGGACACTTTGGTGTGGATTAAGAAAGCTACATCTGTATCCACCTAGCATACTCTACAATACAACACATCACACTACCCTTTCCTTTTCCATACATAATCGTCACCATCCACCTTCCTCCCTTCATTCGCACATTTCATTTCACTAACACAATAACTTGAAGATCCATGCAAGTTGGTTTTTGAAGGCATTTAGGATATTCCAAACCATGACCCACCAAACAAATCATCATCTTCAATCCCATCAAACTCTAAGGTAACATAGATGATAAAAGTTGGTTTTTAAGATTGATGACAAAAGTGGTTCTACATGCTTAAAATTTTTCACATAAACAAAACAAATTTTTTGAAAATAAAACTTGATGTTAATTGTGGGTATGCATGTGTGTGTGGGAACCGAACACCCACATGCATACATACACACATGTGTATGTGTGTAACCTCTTTTTATCCTTAAATCTTGATGATAAACATGCATAAAAGATTAATTTCTTGTATTATTTGATGATGTTATTCTTGATATTGTAAGAAATAAGTGGGTTTGTATTCTAGTGATGAAGAGAGAGAAAGAGGAAAGGATGGATGTGAGTTTTTGAGCTTGGTTAATTTTATATTTGTTTAAATTAACGAATTTTGATATTTAAGTTTGCTAGAATTATTATTAATGAACAATTATGATTGTTCTTGATAAAAGAAATGGTATTGGAATTAGCTGAACTATTGAAAATACTATAGCTTACATAACGTAAGAATCACTTATAAGGAAATTGTCAAGTTTGTAGGGTGCTATGTTAGATTGAAAATATTGATGCTTGATTCTTGCTAGTAATGTATAACATCGTGAAAAAAACGGATCAAAAATACCATGTTTCAAAAGTCAAAGGACCAAAAATATAAAAATCTGTTTCTCTGTCCCGTCGCGATACGCGACGGATCAGAAGGCAAACCAATCGCGTATCCCGGAGGGCATGTTTACAAACCCAGGAATGGGCGGTGGAATGATACGCGACGCCTCAAAGACCCATACGCGATGACGTAGTCTGACAGGTGTTGACACGTGTCCCGACATGTGTCTACACGTGGCACACCGTCCGCCACGTGTCACCACGTGGCACAGCGTCTGCCACGTGGGTGACACGTGGCAAGCCTACTGGTTGTGTCATCAAGCCTAGTCGCGACACGCGACGGGCTTTCCTTAGGCTCATCGCGTATCGCGATTGAATAAAATAATATTAAAGGATCCCATAACCCATCGCGCTACGCGATGGATCCTTTGCAAGACCCATCGCGTATGGGTCACCAGATCAGGGCCTATAAATAGGGCTCAAGCCTTCACTTCTCAACTCACACCTTCACAGCTTACTTCTCTCTATAAAAGCATCTCTCTAAACCTCGTAAAGTGTGCCAATCATTTCCTCGATTTTCGTGCCACACCAAAATTATCTCGAAGTACGTGCAAAATACCGACGACAATATCTCGAAGAGCGTGCTGCCAAGAGACGACCCGACGACCGCCTCGAAGTGCGTGCCAATCAAGATTGAAGTACGACGTGCCTCGATTTACGTGCCAAGGAATTATTAATCAAGATTCTCGAGAAGCGTGAAGGCGTCGAAGTGCTGCCTGAGTATAGAAGAAAAATCTAAGTCAACCAAGGTAGGCGTAACGCTCGATTAAAATAATAATAAAATATTAAAAAAAGCTTAAAACACTAAGTCGATGATATATTCGATACAAAAGAAAACATAACAAAGAAATATAAAAGAAAGAGATATATAAATATAATATGATTCTTTGTTATAAATGTTATTTAAGTTTATTATTATTATTATTATTATTCGTAAATAATAAGAAAAGTAAAGTAGACGCTTATTAAAGAAGAAGAAACGTAGTGTTTAAGAAAAATAAAACAAGTAGAACTAAAGGTTTAACTTGTAAAAGAAAAGAGAAAATATATTTTAAACTAAAGATTTAAAATAAAGAGAAGATGTTTTGAACTAAAGGTTCATAAAGAAAATATAATCGAGGTAAAGACTATAAAAAGAGACTAGAGGTCTTAAGCCAGATTAAAGATCTGGTATTAATAAAAGGTTATACTTGTACTATAGGTACGAGATAGCAAAGAAAGGAAAGAGCCGGTCAGTGTATTGAAGCTGATCATTTCAAGAATAGGTGAATACGCCCCAACTTTATAAACATGTTTTAATCGAGTCAAATAAATGAAATGAATTACATGAGATTACGTATCTCTAAAACGTTATAAACAAAAGTAATCCCTAGCCCTCAGGCTGTCGTGTACGTTTGTTTGGATCCTTACATATGTGGTAAAAAGTCGGTGGGCACACCACGCCAAACCTGGTTATGAGCCTCCGCCACGATGAGCCGGACCTAAGTTACGTCTGAGTGAGGGTGATCATGTGAATACGTATGGTACCTAAGTAATTTCGAACACTGCGGTGTTTGCTGGGGTGTTTTGTGAGTAACTTAAGTTTATAATTGTGGTTTTTTTACAACTTGATTTTTACTAAGCCACGATGAGCAGGACCTAAGTTATGTCTCGAGGGGTAATCAAGTAAAGAAAAATATTTTACGCGTCAGCTTATTCACCAGCATGTGTTACTAGCGTATTTTCTAAACATTTTGCGGGTAATCAAGATTAGGAGCTTGGAATGCTTGAAGTGTTTTGTTATCCGATGGCTCGTATCATTTTGTTAATATTAAAATATAAATGGTGGCTTTATATAAACAAGTAATCTTTTATAAACACTAAACGGTATTTTATAATCATGTGTTTTGTTATGTAAATATAATATTTTAAATTTACGTAAAATATATTTCCGCTTTAATCCGCTAACTCTAATTTATTTACAATTGTGGTAACAACATATGTGTCATACGCCTAGGCTGTGGTTTGGGGTGTGACAAGTGTTAGTATCAGAGTCATCGATCTTAGCGAATTAGGTATTAATTAATAATACCTAAGCTTCAATCTAGGTGAATAGGAAAAATTTATTACTTGCTTATTTTAAATAGGGATAAGATAGGTTGGTAACCTTTTTTATCCCTCCTCAATCTAAACCACCCATAGATGTCTTTCAAGAAGATAATGGTTGGATTCATGAGAGACGCGAGAAGAGCTGGAATTCCCGAACCCCTACCGAAGGACAATATGAGCGAGGATTACTAAGAAGCCTTATTCAATCAAGATCACCCGATCGACCGAACCAAACCGATGTACTTCCCTGGAACTTAACAACTGCCGATCAACATACCCGATAATCCACCAAGGAAAGAGTATGAAGCACCAAGACATTCAAGTTATCATCCATCAAGCATACCGATGTACCATCCGTCCGACATCCCGATGTATTATCCGTTCTACGTTCCAACGTACCATCCGTCCGACATCCCGACGTATCAACTATTGAATCCACATCCGTCATATGCATTCCTCTCCAACAAGCAAATCAAGAAGGAACCCGAGTCCGACTCGTCCGACTGGATGCAATGCCACTCCGACCAAAGGAGATGGTATACCGGAACTTCTACTTTCAACTCAGTGGATTCTCACCCCAACTCTTTTAAGGGACCATCCGAAATTCCAAGGATGAGAGTTATGCTACTATATGAGAGTTTTCGTCTACATCCTGTGGTGCATGAGACTGCAAAACTAATGGAAGAAGAAGACCCAGAAAAGGAGGAAGATCCGGAAGAGGAAGAAGACCCCAATCAGGAAGAACTTGAAGAGGAAACGACTCCAATGGAGGAACCAACAAGTTGTGACTGTCCGCCAAGTCAAGGATGTCTGCAACCGTTATTTCACAAAAGTCCAAGCTATGGCTCCGTAGACCCTTATGTGCAATACATTCAAGAACTCAAGAACAAGTCACCACTAAGCTTTCCACCGTATCAAGGAAAGATTCCGACAATTGAAGAACAAGCGAACGAGATCCGTCAACAAAATGAAGCAGCTGAAGCTTTCTTCAACTACCCGTCTGACGTTACCTCGTCACCATATCCCAAGAACCACTATGACATTGTTATGATGGGATGTCGTGACCTGCCACCTCGATATGGATACCCAAATGAGATCCCGGAATCCCAGGAAGAGCATCTTGATAGGGCCTTGCACGAGACTGATGATCTAAGGAAGAAAGTAGCTGTTGATGGAGCCAAAAAGAAGAAAATAGGAGACAAGATTCTTCGTAAATGCAACAAGATGACCAAGTTGGTGAAGAAATACATGAAGGATTGAAAACCCGTAGTGAATCGAGAATAGTGATGCGTGTTGAAATGTGTGTTTTGATGTAATGTTGTATGTAATAAAGAACGTTAAATCCGGCTAAAAATAAGGATAGGGACACATATATATATATATATATATATATATATATATATATATATATATATATATATTATATGTGAAATGAATGAAATGTGTGTTTAAGAAAGAATGTAATTTAAATTTCAGAATGTCAAACCAAAGTAATGCTGAAGCTTTTCGAAAAGAAGCAAAAAATCATGCAAATAAAGATAAAGAAAAAAAACAAGAACAAGAGCAAATCCCTGAAAAATATATGAACCAAATTCAAAAGATGATAAAAAAAAAGCCGCGAGAGCCGAATCTCACATTAGAACTCAATCTAGGCAATCTCATTCCATTGGGCCGTCTAGAAAGTCCGTTAAATCCAAACCCCGTCCTAATCCATCACATCTTGAGAAAAGTGTTCACGAATCAAACGTCGGAGGAGAGTTTAATAGAAAATTTAAGAAGATGAAAATTGAAAGTTGCTCATTTAAAGATTTCAAAAACTTTGGACAAAAAGAATTCAATGGCGACAAGTGCGCCATTGCAACACTTAGATGATTGGAAGAGATGGAGTCGATCGTTATAATAAGCAAATGCTCTGAGAAAGAAAAGATACAATATTCGGCTCAAATGTTCAAGGGCGAAGCGCTGGAGTGGTGGAATAATCTCATCATGAGCAAGGGAAGGCAAGTGTTGTACAACTTGATGTGGGAGGAGTTCAAGGAGATGATGCTGGCGAAGTTCTATCCCATGCACGAGACTGATCAAATCCAAACAAAATTCCTCAACCATAGACTCGTAGGAACTAATTTTCGAGAGTATAATACAAAATTCCATGAGTAATGCCGATTAGTGCCCTAGCTGGTAACCCCCGAGTCCAACAAAGTCACTCATTATATTTGGGGACTTCCGCGGGAAATCCGCAACATGGTAAGGTCTCACCTACCACAAACCGCCGACTATGCGATGGAGTTGGCTGGATATCTGATGAGTGGTATGATCCGCAACAAAGAAGAAGATAGGAAAGTGGTCCCAACTCACGACCACAAGAAGACCGGTGGAAACGCCCGATTTAAAGGCAAGGGTGTGAAACAACGCAAATTTGGAATCAACTCCAACTACACCCAATGCAAGACATGTAAGAAGTACCACAAGGGAAGATACCTCTTTTCTCCGTCTTCAACCACAACCCTTTGCAACTCGTGTCACAAACCCGGCCACACAACGGCCGATTGTTGAAAAAAGACGATGATTTACTTCAACTGCAAGGAAATGGGACACTTAAGCTTTGAGTGCCCCAAAAACAAACACGTTGCTGGTGGTGCGGGTGGAAGTTGCTAAAGAAATGAAACAAAGAAAGGCAACACAAGAGTCTTCATCCTCTATATTAAGAAAGCGGCCGACATGCCGGAAACCATCACCAGTACGTCCTTAGTTAATGACACATATGCTGGAGTTTTGTTCGATTTAGGTGCCAACTTAAGTTTTATAGATTATAGCTTTTATAGTTTATTAATTGAACCTTTAACGAAACTAAATAAAACTCCAAGCGTCGAGACCGCTAATGGTGAAATTTTTTAAATCTACGAAGCTCTAGAAAACAGAAAAATCTTATTAGCTGGTTACGTTTTGCCTATTCAATTATTGCCTATGACTCTTGCTGGTTTTGACATTGTACTTGGTATGGATTGGTTATCCAACAACCATGCTCGTATCATTTGCAATAGCAAAACTGTTGAACTTAGAGCCCCCGATAAACGAATCATTCTAATTAAATGGGACAAAGACACTGGCCAAGTTAGCATAATCTCCATTATAAGGGCTAACAAATATTTAAATCAAGGATGTTTAACATTCATGGCCTACGTCACCGAAGAATCCAAACTAAAGGAGATAAAGGACATGCCTATTGTCTCCGAGTTCTCTGAAGCCTTTCCTGACGAACTTCCTGGAATCCCTCCCGATCGTGAAGTCGAGTTTAGGATTGATCTTATGCCCGGAACTGCTTCAATCGCCAAAGCCCCGTATCGATTAGCACCGACCGAGATGAAGGAATTGAAGAAACAACTAGACGAACTACTCGAGAAGGTTTTTATCCGACCAAGTTCATCGCCATGGGGAGCGCTAATTCTTTTCGTCAAAAAGAAAGATGGATCCATGCGTATGTGTATCGACTACCGAGCCTTAAACAAAGTAACCATCAAGAATTGATATCCACTCCCTCGAATCGACGATCTTTTCGACCAACTTCAAGGCGCAAGCTATTTCTAAAAAATCGATCTGTGTTATGGTTATCACCAACTCAAAGTCTAAACCGAAGACATTCCGAAAACCGCCTTACGAACAAGTTATGGACATTATGAGTTTACGGTCATGCCGTTTGGTCTCACCAATTCCCCAGCCGCGTTCATGGATATAATAAATCATATTTGTAAATCTTACTTGGATAAATTTGTTATCGATTTCATCAACGACAAATTTATTTATTCTACGTCAAAAGAAGATCATGAAACTCATCTCCGAATCTTACTTGAATTGCTTAGAAATGAGAAGTTGTACGCCAGTTCTCAAAATGCAACCATCTAGGTGTTGCAATGGTGCCCTTATCGCCACAGAATTCTTTTGGTACAAAGTTTCTGAAATCTTTAAGTGAAAAACTTTCAATTTTCATCTTCTTAAATTTTCTATTAAACTCTCCTCCAACGTTTGATTCGTGAACACTTTCCTTAAAATGTGATGGATTAGAACGGGGTTTGGATTTAACGTATTTTCTAGACGGTTCAATGGAATGAGATTGCCTAGATTGAGTTCTAATGTGAGATTCGTCTCTCACAGCTTCTTTTATCATCTTTTGAATTGGGTTCATATATTTTTCAAGGATCTGCTTTTATTCTTTTTCTTTATATTTATTTGCATGATTTTCTCCTTCCTTTCGAGATGCTTCAGCATTACTTTGGTTTGACATTCTGATAATTACATTCTTTCTTAAACACACATTTCGTTCATTTCACACACACACACATATATCATAACAACACATAAATATATATCGTCACTTGATATATATATATATATATATATATATATATATATATATATTCCTATCCTTATTTTTAGCACGATTCAGTGTTCTTTATTACATACAACATTACACGATAACACACATTTCAACACACTTCACTATTCTCGATTCACTACGGGTTCTCAATCCTTCATGTATTTCTTCACCAACTTGGTCATCTTGTTGCATTTTCGAAGAAGCTTGTCTCCTATTTTCTTCTTTTTGGCTCCATCAACAGCTACTTTCTTCCTTAGATCATCAGTCTCGTGCAAGGCCATATCAAGATGCTCTTCCTGAGATTGCGGGATCTCATTTGGGTATCCATATCGAGGTGGCGGGTCACGATATCCCATCATAACAATGTCATAGTGGTTCTTGGGATATGGTAACGAGGTAACGTCAGACAGATAGTTGAAGAAAGCTTCAGCTACTTCTCGTTCGCTTGTTCCTCAATTGTCGGAATCTTGCCTTGATACGGTGAAAACCTTGGTGGTGACTTGTTCTTGAGTTCTTGAAGGAATTGCACATAGGGGTCCACGAAGCCGTAGCTTGGAATTTTATGAAAGAATGGTTGCAGACATCCTTTACTTGGCGGACAGTCACAACTTGTCGGTTCCTCCATTGGAGTCGTTTCCTCTTCAGGTTCTTCCTCGGGGTCTTCTTCCTCTTCCGGATCTTCCTCCTCTTCGGGGTCTTCTTCTTCCATTAGTTTTGCAGTCTCATGCTCCATAGGATGTAAACAAAAACTCTAATATGGTAGCATAACTCTCGTCCTTGGCTTTTGGGATGGTTCATTAGAAGAGTTGGGGTGAGAATCCACTGAGTTGAAAGTAGAAGTTCTGGTATGCCATCTCCTTTGGTCGGAGTGGCGTTGCATCCAGTGGGACTTGGGTTCCTCCTTCATTTGATTGTTGGAGAGGAATGCATATAATGGATGAGGATTCGGTGGTTGATACGTCGTGATGTCGGACGGATGGCATGTCAGAACGTCGGATGGATGATACATCAGGATGTCAGAAGGATGGTACATCGGTATGCTTGATGGATGATAACTTGAATGTCTTGGTGCTTCATACTCTTGCCTTGGTGGATCATCGGGTATATTGATCGGTAGTTGTTTAGTTCCAGGGAAGTAAATCAGTTTGGTTTGGTCGATCGGGTGATCTTTATTGAAGAAGGCTTCGTAGTAATCCTCGCTCATATTGTCCTTCGGTAGGGGTTCGGGAATTCTAGCTCTTCTCGTGTCTATCATGAATCCATCCATTATCTTCTTGAAAGGCATATATCGGTGGTTTAGATTGAGGAGGGATAGAAAAGGTTACCAACTTATCTTATCCCTATTTAAAATAAACAAGTAATAAATTTTCATATTTACCTGGATCGAAGCTTAGGTATTATTAATTAATACCTAATTCGCTAAGATCGATGGCTCTGATACCAACACTTGTCACACCCCAAACCACAGCCTAGACGTATGACACATATGTTGGTACCACAATTGTAAATAAATCAGTGTTAGCGGATTAAAGCATAAATATATTTTACGTGAATTTAAAATATTATATTTAAATAACAAAACACGGAATTATAAAATACCTGTTTAGTGTTTAGAAAAGATTACTTGTTTATACAAAACCACCATTTATATTATAATATTAACAAAATGATCTGAGCCATCGGATAACAAAGCACTTCGTGTATTCCAAGCTCCTAATCTTGATTACCTGCCAAATGTTTAGAAAATACGTTAGCAACACATGCTGGTGAATAAGCTGACGCATAAAATATTTTTTTTACTTGATTACCCCTCGAGACATAACTTAGGTCCGGCCCATCGTGGCTTAGGAATAATCAATTTATAAAACAAACATAATTATAAACTTAAGTTACTCATAAAACACCCCAGCAAACACCGCAGTGTTCGACATTATTAGGTACCATACGTACACACATGATCACCCTCACTTGGACGTAACTTAGGTCCGGCCCATCTTGGCGGAGGGTCATGACCAGGTTTGGCGCGGTGTGCTCACCGAATTTTTACCACATATGTAAGGATCCAAACAAAAGTACACGATAGCCTGAGGGCTAGCGATTACTTTTATTTATAACGTTTTAGAGATACGTAATCTCATGTAATTCATTTCATTTATTTGACTCGATTAAACATGTTTATAAAGTTAGGGCGTATTCACCTATTCTTGAAATGATCAGCTTCAATACACTGACCGGATCTCTTGTAAGATCCCGAAATTTCCAAAATGATATTAATTATATTACTTAATAATAGAGGGAAAGTTTACTCGGGTTATCGGGAAATAAATAAATAGAGTAGGAGTTGGTATGGGTCGGGCTAGTGTAGGGTAATGGATATGGGTTATGGACTTGGGTTATGAAAGAAGGAAGGAGGGTCCATGGGCTTAAGCCCATGATCCCTAAATATAAATACAATTAACCACCATTTAATCCTCATTCTCACATATTCCATACACACACACCCAAAACACACATGACCCGAACCAAGATCCGAAGGCGAAAACCCGAGCTTGTTGGTGCTGGAACGTTGTGACGGACCAAAACAACATCAAGGCTTAACCGTGTTCGTAGTTCGACTCGTTCAAGGTACGTTTATAGTTAGAAATCGTTCGTGTAGGTTCGGGTTGATTTGAGAAATGATAGATCTGAGTTTGTATGGTAAAAACGAATCCAACAAAGCTAATCTTACTGAAAATGGTTATGATTTGATGGGTTAATCGATTGATAAAAAGAACCCGTAACCTATATGCCTAAATCTCACCCTTTAAACATCGATGTTAGGTCGATTTGATGGTTGGGGTTTGTAGGCGCTGGTCAGACGATCCCGTGGGTACCTAAATCGAGTTATTTGGTTAAGAAACGAAGGTGATTAAGGGATTTAAGAACGAACAGTAGCTGTAGACGACAAGTTCGCCTAAAGCCAAGTTCGCCTGATGACAACTTCGCCTAAAACCAAGTTCGCCTGATGACAACTTCGCCTAAAGCCAAGTTCGCCTGATGACAACTTCGCCTAAAGCCAAGTTCGCCTAATGACAACTTCGCCTAAAGCCAAGTTCGCCTGATGACAACTTCGCCTAAAGCCAAGTTCGCCTAAGGTTTAACTTCGCCTAAAGCTAAGTTCGCCTAAGGTTTAACTTCGCCTAAAGTCAAGTTCGATTAGAGATTAGATTAAAACGATAAGTAAAAGTAAGCTAATACTAGGCCACCAGATTAGATCAGGCGAGTATTGATACGTGTAACTTATACAGTCAGCCGAGCACAGTTAAAGAAGGGATTTACAACTATCAGGGGAAGAAGCAGAGTTCAGGTGAGTTTCTAGCCCCATTCCTTGTTATGTTTTCGGGGCTGTGTGCATACTCGATGTGTTGTTAATACATTTATCCTAAGTGATAAGTGTATGCCATATGTGATATATGTGATGGATATGAATGATTGCTTATCGGTACGCGAACGATCTTCGGATATTGCACGTACTGTCAGGTTAAAAATAAAAGTACGAATACTATATATCGAAGATGTATGAACATTACAAATGAATACTTGTCGGGGCGTGAACGATCTTCGGATATTGCACGTATCGACAAGGGGTATGGTTGTTAATGAATGATGTAAAGAACGCCTAGAGTGTTTTTATGCTATAATGTACTTATTGTATATGTGAAGTATGTGTATACAGGTACACGAATGGTATGTGAGTTCTACGTTCGACATAGTAAGTTAGGATGACAAATCCCTCTAACTTTTGTTGGACATAGACTTGGCAGGTGATGGCGTAGTTAAGGACTGCGAGCCTTATACGTGATGTAGATGATAGATGTAAACGTAGATAAGGACGGTGGGCCTTATACGTGTTATAGGAGATAGACGCCAACGTAGATAAGGACTGCGGACCTTATACGTAATATAGATACCACAGCTAGACTTGGGTTATGAAAGAAGGAAGGAGAGTCCATGGGCTTAAGCCCATGATCCCTAAATATAAATACCATTAACCACCATTTAATCCTCATTCTCACATATTCCATACACACACACCCAAAACACACACGACCTGAACCAAGATCCGAAGGCGAAAACCCGAGCTTGTTGGTGCTGGAACGTTGTGACGGACCAAAACAACATCAAGGCTTAACCGTGTTCGTAGTTCGACTCGTTCAAGGTACGTTTATAGTTAGAAATCGTTCGTGTAGGTTCGGGTTGATTTGAGAAATGATAGATCTGAGTTTGTATGGTAAAAATGAATCCAACAAAGCTAATCTTACTGAAAATGGTTATGATTTGATGGGTTAATCGATTGATAAAAAGAACCCGTAACCTATATGCCTAAATCGCACCCTTTAAACATCGATGTTAGGTCGATTTGATGGTTGGGGTTTGTAGGCGCTGGTCAGACGATCCCGTGGGTACCTAAATCGAGTTATTTGGTTAAGAAACGAAGGTGATTAAGGGATTTAAGAACGAACAGTAGCTGCAGATGACAACTTCGCCTAAAGCCAAGTTCGCCTGATGACAACTTCGCCTAAATCCAAGTTCGCCTGATGACAACTTCGCCTAAAGCCAAGTTCGCCTGATGACAACTTCGCCTGCAAGCTAAGTTCGCCTGATGACAACTTCGCCTAAAGCCAAGTTCGCCTGATGACAACTTCGCCTAAAGCCAAGTTCGCCTGATGACAACTTCGCCTAAAGCCAAGTTCGCCTGATGACAACTTCGCCTAAAGCCAAGTTCGCCTGATGACAACTTCGCCTAAAGTCAAGTTCGATTAGAGAATAGATTAAAACAATAAGTAAAAGTAAGCTAATACTAGGCCACCAGATTAGATCAGGCGAGTATTGATACGTGTAACTTATACAGTCAGCCGAGCACATTTAAAGATGGGTTTTACAACTATCAGAGGAAGAAGCAGAGTTCAGGTGAGTTTCTAGCCCCATTCCTTGTTATGTTTTCGGGGCTGTGTGCATACTCGATGTGTTGTTAATACATTTATCCAAAGTGATAAGTGTATGCCATATGTGATATATGTGATGGATATGAATGATTGCTTATCGGTACGCGAACGATCTTTGGATATTGCGCGTACTGTCAGGTTAAAAATAAAAGTACGAATACTATATATCGAAGATGTATGAACATTACAAATGAATACTTGTCGGGGCGTGAACGATCTTCGGATATTGCACGTATCGACAAGGGGTATGGTTGTTAATGAATGATGTAAAGAACGCCTAGAGTGTTTTTATGCTATAATGTAATTATTGTATGTGTGAAGTATGTGTATACAGGTACACGAATGGTATGTGAGTTCTACGTTCGACATAGAAAGTTAGGATGACAAATCCCTTTAACTTCTGTTGGACATAGACTTGGCAGGTGATGGCGTAGTTAAGGACTGCGAGCCTTATACGTGATGTAGATGATAGATGTAAACGTAGATAGGGACGGTGGGCCTTGTACGTGTTATAGGAGATAGACGCCAACGTAGATAAGGACTGCGGACCTTATACGTAACGTAGATAAGGACTGCGGACCTTATACGTAATATAGATAGGCGTCAACACAGGAAAGGACTGTGGACCTTATACGTGCTTTAGCATAGGGGAGGACTGCGGACCTCGTACGTGCTATGAATTAGGTTGCAACATAGGGAAGGACCGTGGACCTTGTACATGTTGTGGATGTATGATGGTATAGGGAAGGACCGCGGACCTTGTACGTACCATGAATGGTGAACATAGGTAAGGACTGTGGACCTTTTACGTGTTCACGATCGTGAGTACAGGTATAGACGGCGGACTATGAACGTACTCTCGGTAGACTGAGGTTAGTGATTGTAGATATGTATGTATGTATGGTAGCAAGTATGTATGTAGAACAGAAGGGTAACTAGTGAAGTATGGATATGTATCTTCGGATATGTATGTATGTGTTGTATTGTATGGCATACGATTATCTAGAACTCACTCAGCGTAGCTGACTTTTAGTATGCACGCAGGTGAGTAGGATGAGGCAGCTCGCTTGAGGAGACACGAGGCACTGAATAAGAGGCTGGCATCGGAAGACTCAAGACGTTTAAGTTACATGTTTCGATTATTTTGAAAGACAAAATGATGTTTTAAGACAAGACGTGTTTTGTTATGAAATGTTTTATGAAAGTTTTTATATTCCGCGAAAGTTTTAATGAACTCTGATTTGTACGAACTGTGTTTATGAGTAAATCCGACGCTAAAGTAGGGCTACCGGGTTCGGGGCCTTACATCTCTCCTTTCTTTGCTATCTCGCATATATAGTACGAGTATAACCTTTTATTAATACCAGATCTTTAATCTGGCTTAAGACCTCTAGTCTCTTTTTATTGTCTTTACCTCGATTATATTTTCTTTATTAACCTTTAGTTCAAAACATCTTTTCTTTATTTTAAACCTTTTGTTTAAAATATATTTTTTCTTTTCTTTTACAAGTTAAACCTTTAATTCTGCTTGTTTTATTTTTCTTAAACACTACGTTTCTTCTTTTTTAAGAAACGTATACTTTTCTTTTCTTATTATTTAAAAATAATAATAATAAACTTAAATAACATTTAAAACAAAGAATCATATTGTATTTATATATATCTTTCTTTTATATTTCTTTGTTATGTTTTCTTTTGTTATTTTCGAGATATCGAGTATATCCTCGACTTAGGGTTTTAAGCCTTTTTAATATTTTATTATTATTTTAATTGAGCATTACGCCTACCTTGGTTGGCTTAGATTTTTCTTAGATACTCGGGCAACACTTCTACGCCTTCACGCTTCTCGAGAATCTTGATTAATAATTCCTTGGCACGCAAATCGAGGCGTGTCGTACTTCAATCTTGATTGGCACGCACTTCGAGGCGGTCGTCTCTTGGCAGCACGCCCTTCGAGATATTGTTATTGGCATTTTGCACATACTCCGAGATAAGTTTGGTTAGGAACGGAAATCGAGGAAATGCTTGGCACGCTTTACGAGGTTTAGAGAGATGTTTTAGAGAGAGAAATAAGCTGTGAAGCACGTACTCCGAGATAATTTTGGTTAGGCACGGAAATCCAGGAAATGCTTGGCACGCTTTACGAGGTTTAGATAGAGAAGTAAGCTATGAAGGTATGGGTTGAGAAGTGAGGGCTTGAGCCCTATTTATAGGCTCCGATTTGATGACCCATTGCGATACGCGATGGGTCTTGCAAAGGATCCATCGCGTAGCGTGATGGGTTATCGGATCCTTTAATATTATTTTATTCAATCACGATACGCGATGAGCCTAAGGAAAGCCCGTCGCGTATCGCGACTAGGCTTGATGACACAACTAGTAGGCTTACCACGTGGTGACACGTGGCAGACGGTGTGCCACACACGTATCCAACACCTGTCAGACCACGTCATTGCGATACGCGATGACGTTGGGTCTTTGAGGCGTCGCGTATCGTTCCACCGCCCATTCTTGGGTTTGTAAACATGCCCTTCGCGATACGCGATGGGCTAGTCTTTTGATCCGTCACGTATCGGGACAAGGAAACATATTTTTACAGTTTTGGTCCTTTGACTTTTGAAATTTGGTATTTTTGATCCTCATTTTCACGATGTTACATAATGTTACTATTTGATATTGATTAATGAATTAGTGGATAATGTTAGTTTTGATAAGTAATGTGTATTATTTGTTATTACTAGTTTATCTGCAAAATTTCATAGCTAATTAAAGGAATACACAAAAGTACAAGTTGTATTGCTTAAACTACGTGAATATTGACATTCAGCTACCCGAAAAAGTGCGGCCGGTAG